>NW_027616898.1:0-172275 GCF_964187855.1 Myxine glutinosa | reverse complement strand
CTTTTTGCACTTGTGATAGTGTTGAAAAACCACTTTTCGCACTTGTGTTGGTGCAGGAAACCACTTTTGCACTTGTATTAGTGTGGAAAAAACACTTTTTGCACTTGTGATAGTGTTGAAAAACCACTTTTCGCACTTGTGTTAGTGTTGAAAAACCACTTTTCGCACTTGTGTTGGTGCAGGAAACCACTTTTGCACTTGTATTAGTGTGGAAAAAACACTTTTTGCACTTGTGATAGTGTTGAAAAACCACTTTTTGCACTTGTGTTAGTGTTGAAAAACCACTTTCGCACTTGTGTTAGTGTTGAAAAACCACTTTTCGCACTTGTGTTGGTGCACGAAACCACTTTTGCACTTGTATTAGTGTGGAAAAAACACTTTTTGCACTTGTGATAGTGTTGAAAAACCACTTTTTGCACTTGTGTTAGTGTTGAAAAACCACTTTTCGCACTTGTGTTAGTGTTGAAAAACCACTTTTCACACTTGTGTTGGTGCAGGAAACCACTTTTGCACTTGTATTAGTGTGGAAAAAACACTTTTTGCACTTGTGTTAGTGTTGAAAAACCACTTTTCGCACTTGTGTTAGTGTTGAAAAACCACTTTTCGCACTTGTGTTAGTGTTGAAAAACCACTTTTCGCACTTGTGTTGGTGCAGGAAACCACTTTTGCACTTGTATTAGTGTGGAAAAAACACTTTTTGCACTTGTGATAGTGTTGAAAAACCACTTTTCGCACTTGTGTTAGTGTTGAAAAACCACTTTTCGCACTTGTGTTAGTGTTGAAAAACACTTTTCGCACTTGTGTTGGTGCAGGAAACCACTATTGCACTTGTATTAGTGTAGAAGAAACACTTTTTGCACTTGTGATAGTGTTGAAAAACCACTTTTCGCACTTGTGTTAGTGTTGAAAAAGCACTTTTCACACTTGTGTTGGTGCAGGAAACCACTTTTGCACTTGTATTAGTGTGGAAAAAACACTTTTCGCACTTGTGTTAGTGTTGAAAAACCACTTTTTGCACTTGTGTTAGTGTTGAAAAACCACTTTTCGCACTTGTGTTGGTGCAGGAAACCACTTTTGCACTTGTATTAGTGTGGAAAAAACACTTTTTGCACTTGTGATAGTGTTGAAAAACCACTTTTCGCACTTGTGTTGGTGCAGGAAACCACTTTTGCACTTGTATTAGTGTGGAAAAAACACTTTTTGCACTTGTGATAGTGTTGAAAAACCACTTTTCGCACTTGTGTTAGTGTTGAAAAACCACTTTTCGCACTTGTGTTGGTGCAGGAAACCACTTTTGCACTTGTATTAGTGTGGAAAAAACACTTTTTGCACTTGTGATAGTGTTGAAAAACCACTTTTTGCACTTGTGTTAGTGTTGAAAAACCACTTTTCGCACTTGTGTTAGTGTTGAAAAACCACTTTTCACACTTGTGTTGGTGCAGGAAACCACTTTTGCACTTGTATTAGTGTGGAAAAAACACTTTTTGCACTTGTGATAGTGTTGAAAAACCACTTTTCGCACTTGTGTTAGTGTTGAAAAACCACTTTTCGCACTTGTGTTAGTGTTGAAAAACCACTTTTTCCACTTGTGTTGGTGCAGGAAACCACTTTTGCACTTGTATTGGTGTGGAAAAACCACTTTTCGCACTTGGGTTAGTGTTGAAAAACCACTTTTCGCACTTGTGTTAGTGTTGAAAAACCACTTTTTGCACTTGTGTTAGTGTTGAAAAACCACTTTTCGCACTTGTGTTAGTGTTGAAAAACCACTTTTCACACTTGTGTTGGTGCAGGAAACCACTTTTGCACTTGTATTAGTGTGGAAAAAACACTTTTTGCACTTGTGATAGTGTTGAAAAACCACTTTTCGCACTTGTGTTAGTGTTGAAAAAACACTTTTCGCACTTGTGTTGGTGCAGGAAACCATTTTTGCACTTGTATTAGTGTGGAAAAACCACTTTTCGCACTTGTGTTAGTGTTGAAAAACCACTTTTTGCACTTGTGTTAGTGTTGAAAAACCACTTTTCGCACTTGTGTTAGTGTTGAAAAACCACTTTTCGCACTTGTGTTAGTGTTGAAAAACCACTTTTCGCACTTGTGTTATTGTTGAAAAACCACTTTTCGCACTTGTGTTGGTGCAGGAAACCACTTTTGCACTTGTATTAGTGTGGAAAAAACACTTTTTGCACTTGTGATAGTGTTGAAAAACCACTTTTCGCACTTGTGTTAGTGTTGAAAAACCACTTTTCGCACTTGTGTTGGTGCAGGAAACCACTTTTGCACTTGTATTAGTGTGGAAAAACCACTTTTCGCACTTGTGTTAGTGTTGAAAAACCACTTTTCGCAATTGTGTTAGTGTTGAAAAACCACTTTTCGCACTTGTGTTGGTGCAGGAAACCACTTTTGCACTTGTATTAGTGTGGAAAAAACACTTTTTGCACTTGTGATAGTGTTGAAAAACCACTTTTCGCACTTGTGTTAGTGTTGAAAAACCACTTTTCGCACTTGTGTTGGTGCAGAAAACCACTTTTGCACTTGTATTAGTGTGGAAAAAACACCTTTTGCACTTGTGATAGTGTTGAAAAACCACTTTTCGCACTTGTGTTAGTGTTGAAAAACCACTTTTCGCACTTGTGTTAGTGTTGAAAAACCACTTTTCGCACTTGTGTTGGTGCAGGAAACCACTTTTGCACTTGTATTAGTGTGGAAGAAACACTTTTTGCACTTGTGATAGTGTTGAAAAACCACTTTTCGCACTTGTGTTAGTGTTGAAAAAGCACTTTTCACACTTGTGTTGGTGCAGGAAACCACTTTTGCACTTGTATTAGTGTGGAAAAAACACTTTTCGCACTTGTGTTAGTGTTGAAAAACCACTTTTTGCACTTGTGTTAGTGTTGAAAAACCACTTTTCGCACTTGTGTTGGTGCAGGAAACCACTTTTGCACTTGTATTAGTGTGGAAAAACACTTTTTGCACTTGTGATAGTGTTGAAAAACCACTTTTCGCACTTGTGTTGGTGCAGGAAACCACTTTTGCACTTGTATTAGTGTGGAAAAAACACTTTTTGCACTTGTGATAGTGTTGAAAAACCACTTTTCGCACTTGTGTTAGTGTTGAAAAACCACTTTTCGCACTTGTGTTGGTGCAGGAAACCACTTTTGCACTTGTATTAGTGTGGAAAAAACACTTTTTGCACTTGTGATAGTGTTGAAAAACCACTTTTTGCACTTGTGTTAGTGTTGAAAAAACACTTTTTGCACTTGTGATAGTGTTGAAAAACCACTTTTCGCACTTGTGTTAGTGTTGAAAAACCACTTTTCGCACTTGTGTTAGTGTTGAAAAACCACTTTTTGCACTTGTGTTGGTGCAGGAAACCACTTTTGCACTTGTATTGGTGTGGAAAAACCACTTTTCGCACTTGGGTTAGTGTTGAAAAACCACTTTTCGCACTTGTGTTAGTGTTGAAAAACCACTTTTTGCACTTGTGTTAGTGTTGAAAAACCACTTTTTGCACTTGTGATAGTGTTGAAAAACCACTTTTCGCACTTGTGTTAGTGTTGAAAAACCACTTTTCGCACTTGTGTTGGTGCAGGAAACCACTTTTGCACTTGTATTAGTGTGGAAAAAACACTTTTTGCACTTGTGATAGTGTTGAAAAACCACTTTTTGCACTTGTGTTAGTGTTGAAAAACCACTTTTCGCACTTGTGTTAGTGTTGAAAAACCACTTTTCACACTTGTGTTGGTGCAGGAAACCACTTTTGCACTTGTATTAGTGTGGAAAAAACACTTTTTGCACTTGTGATAGTGTTGAAAAACCACTTTTCGCACTTGTGTTAGTGTTGAAAAAACACTTTTCGCACTTGTGTTGGTGCAGGAAACCATTTTTGCACTTGTATTAGTGTGGAAAAACCACTTTTCGCAATTAGGTTAGTGTTGAAAAACCACTTTTCGCACTTGTGTTAGTGTTGAAAAACCACTTTTTGCACTTGTGTTAGTGTTGAAAAACCACTTTTCGCACTTGTGTTAGTGTTGAAAAACCACTTTTCGCACTTGTGTTAGTGTTGAAAAACCACTTTTCGCACTTGTGTTATTGTTGAAAACCACTTTTCGCACTTGTGTTGGTGCAGGAAACCACTTTTGCACTTGTATTAGTGTGGAAAAAACACTTTTTGCACTTGTGATAGTATTGAAAAACCACTTTTCGCACTTGTGTTAGTGTTGAAAAACCACTTTTCGCACTTGTGTTGGTGCAGGAAACCACTTTTGCACTTGTATTAGTGTGGAAAAACCACTTTTCGCACTTGTGTTAGTGTTGAAAAACCACTTTTCGCAATTGTGTTAGTGTTGAAAAACCACTTTTCGCACTTGTGTTGGTGCAGGAAACCACTTTTGCACTTGTATTAGTGTGGAAAAAACACTTTTTGCACTTGTGATAGTGTTGAAAAACCACTTTTCGCACTTGTGTTAGTGTTGAAAAACCACTTTTTCGCACTTGTGTTGGTGCAGAAAACCACTTTTGCACTTGTATTAGTGTGGAAAAACACCTTTTGCACTTGTGATAGTGTTGAAAAACCACTTTTCGCACTTGTGTTAGTGTTGAAAAACCACTTTTCGCACTTGTGTTAGTGTTGAAAAACCACTTTTCGCACTTGTGTTGGTGCAGGAAACCACTTTTGCACTTGTATTAGTGTGGAAGAAACACTTTTTGCACTTGTGATAGTGTTGAAAAACCACTTTTCGCACTTGTGTTAGTGTTGAAAAAGCACTTTTCACCCTTGTGTTGGTGCAGGAAACCACTTTTGCACTTGTATTAGTGTGGAAAAAAACACTTTTCGCACTTGTGTTAGTGTTGAAAAACCACTTTTTGCACTTGTGTTAGTGTTGAAAAACCACTTTTCGCACTTGTGTTGGTGCAGGAAACCACTTTTGCACTTGTATTAGTGTGGAAAAACACTTTTTGCACTTGTGATAGTGTTGAAAAACCACTTTTCGCACTTGTGTTGGTGCAGGAAACCACTTTTGCACTTGTATTAGTGTGGAAAAAACACTTTTTGCACTTGTGATAGTGTTGAAAAACCACTTTTCGCACTTGTGTTAGTGTTGAAAAACCACTTTTCGCACTTGTGTTGGTGCAGGAAACCACTTTTGCACTTGTATTAGTGTGGAAAAAACACTTTTTGCACTTGTGATAGTGTTGAAAAACCACTTTTTGCACTTGTGTTAGTGTTGAAAAACCACTTTTCGCACTTGTGTTAGTGTTGAAAAACCACTTTTCGCACTTGTGTTGGTGCACGAAACCACTTTTGCACTTGTATTAGTGTGGAAAAAACACTTTTGCACTTGTGATAGTGTTGAAAAACCACTTTTTGCACTTGTGTTAGTGTTGAAAAACCACTTTTCGCACTTGTGTTAGTGTTGAAAAACCACTTTTCACACTTGTGTTGGTGCAGGAAACCACTTTTGCACTTGTATTAGTGTGGAAAAAACACTTTTTGCACTTGTGTTAGTGTTGAAAAACCACTTTTCGCACTTGTGTTAGTGTTGAAAAACCACTTTTCGCACTTGTGTTAGTGTTGAAAAACCACTTTTCGCACTTGTGTTGGTGCAGGAAACCACTTTTGCACTTGTATTAGTGTGGAAAAAACACTTTTTGCACTTGTGATAGTGTTGAAAAACCACTTTTCGCACTTGTGTTAGTGTTGAAAAACCACTTTTCGCACTTGTGTTAGTGTTGAAAAACCACTTTTCGCACTTGTGTTGGTGCAGGAAACCACTATTGCACTTGTATTAGTGTAGAAGAAACACTTTTTGCACTTGTGATAGTGTTGAAAAACCACTTTTCGCACTTGTGTTAGTGTTGAAAAAGCACTTTTCACACTTGTGTTGGTGCAGGAAACCACTTTTGCACTTGTATTAGTGTGGAAAAAACACTTTTCGCACTTGTGTTAGTGTTGAAAAACCACTTTTTGCACTTGTGTTAGTGTTGAAAAACCACTTTTCGCACTTGTGTTGGTGCAGGAAACCACTTTTGCACTTGTATTAGTGTGGAAAAAACACTTTTTGCACTTGTGATAGTGTTGAAAAACCACTTTTCGCACTTGTGTTGGTGCAGGAAACCACTTTTGCACTTGTATTAGTGTGGAAAAAACACTTTTTGCACTTGTGATAGTGTTGAAAAACCACTTTTCGCACTTGTGTTAGTGTTGAAAAACCACTTTTCGCACTTGTGTTGGTGCAGGAAACCACTTTTGCACTTGTATTAGTGTGGAAAAAACACTTTTTGCACTTGTGATAGTGTTGAAAAACCACTTTTTGCACTTGTGTTAGTGTTGAAAAACCACTTTTCGCACTTGTGTTAGTGTTGAAAAACCACTTTTCACACTTGTGTTGGTGCAGGAAACCACTTTTGCACTTGTATTAGTGTGGAAAAAACACTTTTTGCACTTGTGATAGTGTTGAAAAACCACTTTTCGCACTTGTGTTAGTGTTGAAAAACCACTTTTCGCACTTGTGTTAGTGTTGAAAAACCACTTTTTCCACTTGTGTTGGTGCAGGAAACCACTTTTGCACTTGTATTGGTGTGGAAAAACCACTTTTCGCACTTGGGTTAGTGTTGAAAAACCACTTTTCGCACTTGTGTTAGTGTTGAAAAACCACTTTTTGCACTTGTGTTAGTGTTGAAAAACCACTTTTTGCACTTGTGATAGTGTTGAAAAACCACTTTTCGCACTTGTGTTAGTGTTGAAAAACCACTTTTCGCACTTGTGTTGGTGCAGGAAACCACTTTTGCACTTGTATTAGTGTGGAAAAAACACTTTTTGCACTTGTGATAGTGTTGAAAAACCACTTTTTGCACTCGTGTTAGTGTTGAAAAACCACTTTTCGCACTTGTGTTAGTGTTGAAAAACCACTTTTCACACTTGTGTTGGTGCAGGAAACCACTTTTGCACTTGTATTAGTGTGGAAAAAACACTTTTTGCACTTGTGATAGTGTTGAAAAACCACTTTTCGCACTTGTGTTAGTGTTGAAAAAACACTTTTCGCACTTGTGTTGGTGCAGGAAACCATTTTTGCACTTGTATTAGTGTGGAAAAACCACTTTTCGCACTTGGGTTAGTGTTGAAAAACCACTTTTCGCACTTGTGTTAGTGTTGAAAAACCACTTTTTGCACTTGTGTTAGTGTTGAAAAACCACTTTTCGCACTTGTGTTAGTGTTGAAAAACCACTTTTCGCACTTGTGTTAGTGTTGAAAAACCACTTTTTGCACTTGTGTTGGTGCAGGAAACCACTTTTGCACTTGTATTGGTGTGGAAAAACCACTTTTCGCACTTGGGTTAGTGTTGAAAAACCACTTTTCGCACTTGTGTTAGTGTTGAAAAACCACTTTTTGCACTTGTGTTAGTGTTGAAAAACCACTTTTTGCACTTGTGATAGTGTTGAAAAACCACTTTTCGCACTTGTGTTAGTGTTGAAAAACCACTTTTCGCACTTGTGTTGGTGCAGGAAACCACTTTTGCACTTGTATTAGTGTGGAAAAAACACTTTTTGCACTTGTGATAGTGTTGAAAAACCACTTTTTGCACTTGTGTTAGTGTTGAAAAACCACTTTTCGCACTTGTGTTAGTGTTGAAAAACCACTTTTCACACTTGTGTTGGTGCAGGAAACCACTTTTGCACTTGTATTAGTGTGGAAAAAACACTTTTTGCACTTGTGATAGTGTTGAAAAACCACTTTTCGCACTTGTGTTAGTGTTGAAAAAACACTTTTCGCACTTGTGTTGGTGCAGGAAACCATTTTTGCACTTGTATTAGTGTGGAAAAACCACTTTTCGCACTTGGGTTAGTGTTGAAAAACCACTTTTCGCACTTGTGTTAGTGTTGAAAAACCACTTTTTGCACTTGTGTTAGTGTTGAAAAACCACTTTTCGCACTTGTGTTAGTGTTGAAAAACCACTTTTCGCACTTGTGTTAGTGTTGAAAAACCACTTTTCGCACTTGTGTTATTGTTGAAAAACCACTTTTCGCACTTGTGTTGGTGCAGGAAACCACTTTTGCACTTGTATTAGTGTGGAAAAAACACTTTTTGCACTTGTGATAGTGTTGAAAAACCACTTTTCGCACTTGTGTTAGTGTTGAAAAACCACTTTTCGCACTTGTGTTTGTGCAGGAAACCACTTTTGCACTTGTATTAGTGTGGAAAAAACCACTTTTCGCACTTGTGTTAGTGTTGAAAAACCACTTTTCGCACTTGTGTTAGTGTTGAAAAACCACTTTTCGCACTTGTGTTGGTGCAGGAAACCACTTTTGCACTTGTATTAGTGTGGAAAAAACACTTTTTG
Source organism: Myxine glutinosa (assembly GCF_964187855.1). Classification (NCBI taxonomy): domain Eukaryota; kingdom Metazoa; phylum Chordata; class Myxini; order Myxiniformes; family Myxinidae; genus Myxine; species Myxine glutinosa. The sequence continues at coordinate 163,936 of NW_027616898.1, read as the reverse complement.
CACTTGTGATAGTGTTGAAAAACCACTTTTCGCACTTGTGTTAGTGTTGAAAAACCACTTTTCGCACTTGTGTTGGTGCAGAAAACCACTTTTGCACTTGTATTAGTGTGGAAAAAACACTTTTTGCACTTGTGATAGTGTTGAAAAACCACTTTTCGCACTTGTGTTAGTGTTGAAAAACCACTTTTCGCACTTGTGTTAGTGTTGAAAAACCACTTTTCGCACTTGTGTTGGTGCAGGAAACCACTTTTGCACTTGTATTAGTGTGGAAGAAACACTTTTTGCACTTGTGATAGTGTTGAAAAACCACTTTTCGCACTTGTGTTAGTGTTGAAAAAGCACTTTTCACACTTGTGTTGGTGCAGGAAACCACTTTTGCACTTGTATTAGTGTGGAAAAAACACTTTTCGCACTTGTGTTAGTGTTGAAAAACCACTTTTTGCACTTGTGTTAGTGTTGAAAAACCACTTTTCGCACTTGTGTTGGTGCAGGAAACCACTTTTGCACTTGTATTAGTGTGGAAAAAACACTTTTTGCACTTGTGATAGTGTTGAAAAACCACTTTTCGCACTTGTGTTGGTGCAGGAAACCACTTTTGCACTTGTATTAGTGTGGAAAAAACTCTTTTTGCACTTGTGATAGTGTTGAAAAACCACTTTTCGCACTTGTGTTAGTGTTGAAAAACCACTTTTCGCACTTGTGTTGGTGCAGGAAACCACTTTTGCACTTGTATTAGTGTGGAAAAAACACTTTTTGCACTTGTGATAGTGTTGAAAAACCACTTTTTGCACTTGTGTTAGTGTTGAAAAACCACTTTTCGCACTTGTTTGTTAGTGTTGAAAAACCACTTTTCACACTTGTGTTGGTGCAGGAAACCACTTTTGCACTTGTATTAGTGTGGAAAAAACACTTTTTGCACTTGTGATAGTGTTGAAAAAACACTTTTCGCACTTGTGTTAGTGTTGAAAAACCACTTTTCGCACTTGTGTTAGTGTTGAAAAACCACTTTTCGCACTTGTGTTGGTGCAGGAAACCACTTTTGCACTTGTATTAGTGTGGAAAAAACACTTTTTGCACTTGTGATAGTGTTGAAAAACCACTTTTCGCACTTGTGTTAGTGTTGAAAAACCACTTTTCGCACTTGTGTTAGTGTTGAAAAACCACTTTTCGCACTTGTGTTGGTGCAGGAAACCACTTTTGCACTTGTATTGGTGTGGAAAAAACACTTTTCGCACTTGTGTTAGTGTTGAAAAACCACTTTTTGCACTTGTGTTAGTGTTGAAAAACCACTTTTCGCACTTGTGTTGTGCAGGAAACCACTTTTGCACTTGTATTAGTGTGGAAAAAACACTTTTTGCACTTGTGATAGTGTTCAAAAACCACTTTTCGCACTTGTGTTGGTGCAGGAAACCACTTTTGCACTTGTATTAGTGTGGAAAAAACACTTTTTGCACTTGTGATAGTGTTGAAAAACCACTTTTCGCACTTGTGTTAGTGTTGAAAAACCACTTTTCGCACTTGTGTTGGTGCAGGAAACCACTTTTGCACTTGTATTAGTGTGGAAAAAACACTTTTTGCACTTGTGATAGTGTTGAAAAACCACTTTTTGCACTTGTGTTAGTGTTGAAAAACCACTTTTCGCACTTGTGTTAGTGTTGAAAAACCACTTTTCACACTTGTGTTGGTGCAGGAAACCACTTTTGCACTTGTATTAGTGTGGAAAAAACACTTTTTGCACTTGTGATAGTGTTGAAAAACCACTTTTCGCACTTGTGTTAGTGTTGAAAAACCACTTTTCGCACTTGTGTTAGTGTTGAAAAACCACTTTTTGCACTTGTGTTGGTGCAGGAAACCACTTTTGCACTTGTATTGGTGTGGAAAAACCACTTTTCGCACTTGGGTTAGTGTTGAAAAACCACTTTTCGCACTTGTGTTAGTGTTGAAAAACCACTTTTTGCACTTGTGTTAGTGTTGAAAAACCACTTTTTGCACTTGTGATAGTGTTGAAAAACCACTTTTCGCACTTGTGTTAGTGTTGAAAAACCACTTTTCGCACTTGTGTTGGTGCAGGAAACCACTTTTGCACTTGTAGTAGTGTGGAAAAAACACTTTTTGCACTTGTGATAGTGTTGAAAAACCACTTTTTGCACTTGTGTTAGTGTTGAAAAACCACTTTTCGCACTTGTGTTAGTGTTGAAAAACCACTTTTCACACTTGTGTTGGTGCAGGAAACCACTTTTGCACTTGTATTAGTGTGGAAAAAACACTTTTTGCACTTGTGATAGTGTTGAAAAACCACTTTTCGCACTTGTGTTAGTGTTGAAAAAACACTTTTCGCACTTGTGTTGGTGCAGGAAACCATTTTTGCACTTGTATTAGTGTGGAAAAACCACTTTTCGCACTTGGGTTAGTGTTGAAAAACCACTTTTCGCACTTGTGTTAGTGTTGAAAAACCACTTTTTGCACTTGTGTTAGTGTTGAAAAACCACTTTTCGCACTTGTGTTAGTGTTGAAAAACCACTTTTCGCACTTGTGTTAGTGTTGAAAAACCACTTTTCGCACTTGTGTTATTGTTGAAAAACCACTTTTCGCACTTGTGTTGGTGCAGGAAACCACTTTTGCACTTGTATTAGTGTGGAAAAAACACTTTTTGCACTTGTGATAGTGTTGAAAAACCACTTTTCGCACTTGTGTTAGTGTTGAAAAACCACTTTTCGCACTTGTGTTGGTGCAGGAAACCACTTTTGCACTTGTATTAGTGTGGAAAAACCACTTTTCGCACTTGTGATAGTGTTGAAAAACCACTTTTTGCACTTGTGTTAGTGTTGAAAAACCACTTTTCGCACTTGTGTTAGTGTTGAAAAACCACTTTTCACACTTGTGTTGGTGCAGGAAACCACTTTTGCACTTGTATTAGTGTGGAAAAAACACTTTTTGCACTTGTGATAGTGTTGAAAAACCACTTTTCGCACTTGTGTTAGTGTTGAAAAAACACTTTTCGCACTTGTGTTGGTGCAGGAAACCATTTTTGCACTTGTATTAGTGTGGAAAAACCACTTTTCGCACTTGGGTTAGTGTTGAAAAACCACTTTTCGCACTTGTGTTAGTGTTGAAAAACCACTTTTTGCACTTGTGTTAGTGTTGAAAAACCACTTTTCGCACTTGTGTTAGTGTTGAAAAACCACTTTTCGCACTTGTGTTAGTGTTGAAAAACCACTTTTCGCACTTGTGTTATTGTTGAAAAACCACTTTTCGCACTTGTGTTGGTGCAGGAAACCACTTTTGCACTTGTATTAGTGTGGAAAAAACACTTTTTGCACTTGTGATAGTGTTGAAAAACCACTTTTCGCACTTGTGTTAGTGTTGAAAAACCACTTTTCGCACTTGTGTTGGTGCAGGAAACCACTTTTGCACTTGTATTAGTGTGGAAAAACCACTTTTCGCACTTGTGTTAGTGTTGAAAAACCACTTTTCGCAATTGTGTTAGTGTTGAAAAACCACTTTTCGCACTTGTGTTGGTGCAGGAAACCACTTTTGCACTTGTATTAGTGTGGATAAAACACTTTTTGCACTTGTGATAGTGTTGAAAAACCACTTTTCGCACTTGTGTTAGTGTTGAAAAACCACTTTTCGCACTTGTGTTGGTGCAGAAAACCACTTTTGCACTTGTATTAGTGTGGAAAAAACACCTTTTGCACTTGTGATAGTGTTGAAAAACCACTTTTCGCACTTGTGTTAGTGTTGAAAAACCACTTTTCGCACTTGTGTTAGTGTTGAAAAACCACTTTTCGCACTTGTGTTGGTGCAGGAAACCACTTTTGCACTTGTATTAGTGTGGAAGAAACACTTTTTGCACTTGTGATAGTGTTGAAAAACCACTTTTCGCACTTGTGTTAGTGTTGAAAAAGCACTTTTTACACTTGTGTTGGTGCAGGAAACCACTTTTGCACTTGTATTAGTGTGGAAAAAACACTTTTCGCACTTGTGTTAGTGTTGAAAAACCACTTTTTGTACTTGTGTTAGTGTTGAAAAACCACTTTTCGCACCTGTGTTGGTGCAGGAAACCACTTTTGCACTTGTATTAGTGTGGAAAAACACTTTTTGCACTTGTGATAGTGTTGAAAAACCACTTTTCGCACTTGTGTTGGTGCAGGAAACCACTTTTGCACTTGTATTAGTGTGGAAAAAACACTTTTTGCACTTGTGATAGTGTTGAAAAACCACTTTTCGCACTTGTGTTAGTGTTGAAAAACCACTTTTCGCACTTGTGTTGGTGCAGGAAACCACTTTTGCACTTGTATTAGTGTGGAAAAAACACTTTTTGCACTTGTGATAGTGTTGAAAAGCCACTTTTTGCACTTGTGTTAGTGTTGAAAAACCACTTTTCGCACTTGTGTTAGTGTTGAAAAACCACTTTTCACACTTGTGTTGGTGCAGGAAACCACTTTTTCACTTGTATTAGTGTGGAAAAAACACTTTTTGCACTTGTGATAGTGTTGAAAAACCACTTTTCGCACTTGTGTTAGTGTTGAAAAACCACTTTTCGCACTTGTGTTAGTGTTGAAAAACCACTTTTCGCACTTGTGTTGGTGCAGGAAACCACTTTTGCACTTGTATTGGTGTGGAAAAACCACTTTTCGCACTTGGGTTAGTGTTGAAAAACCACTTTTCGCACTTGTGTTAGTGTTGAAAAACCACTTTTTGCACTTGTGTTAGTGTTGAAAAACCACTTTTCGCACTTGTGTTGGTGCAGGAAACCACTTTTGCACTTGTATTAGTGTGGAAAAACCACTTTTCGCACTTGTGTTAGTGTTGAAAAACCACTTTTCGCACTTGTGTTAGTGTTGAAAAACCACTTTTCGCACTTGTGTTGGTGCAGGAAACCACTTTTGCACTTGTATTAGTGTGGAAAAAACACTTTTTGCACTTGTGATGGTGTTGAAAAACCACTTTTCGCACTTGTGTTAGTGTTGAAAAACCACTTTTGAGCACTTGTGTTGGTGCAGGAAACCACTTTTGCACTTGTATTAGTGTGGAAAAAACACTTTTTGCACTTGTGATAGTGTTGAAAAACCACTTTTCGCACTTGTGTTAGTGTTGAAAAACCACTTTTCGCACTTGTGTTGGTGCAGAAAACCACTTTTGCACTTGTATTAGTGTGGAAAAAACACTTTTTGCACTTGTGATAGTGTTGAAAAACCACTTTTCGCACTTGTGTTAGTGTTGAAAAACCACTTTTCGCACTTGTGTTAGTGTTGAAAAACCAATTTTCGCACTTGTGTTGGTGCAGGAAACCACTATTGCACTTGTATTAGTGTGGAAGAAACACTTTTTGCACTTGTGATAGTGTTGAAAAACCACTTTTCGCACTTGTGTTAGTGTTGAAAAAGCACTTTTCACACTTGTGTTGGTGCAGGAAACCACTTTTGCACTTGTATTAGTGTGGAAAAAACACTTTTCGCACTTGTGTTAGTGTTGAAAAACCACTTTTTGCACTTGTGTTAGTGTTGAAAAACCACTTTTCGCACTTGTGTTGGTGCAGGAAACCACTTTTGCACTTGTATTAGTGTGGAAAAAACACTTTTTGCACTTGTGATAGTGTTGAAAAACGACTTTTCGCACTTGTGTTGGTGCAGGAAACCACTTTTGCACTTGTATTAGTGTGGAAAAAACACTTTTTGCACTTGTGATAGTGTTGAAAAACCACTTTTCGCACTTGTGTTAGTGTTGAAAAACCACTTTTCGCACTTGTGTTGGTGCAGGAAACCACTTTTGCACTTGTATTAGTGTGGAAAAAACACTTTTTGCACTTGTGATAGTGTTGAAAAACCACTTTTCGCACTTGTGTTAGTGTTGAAAAACCACTTTTCGCACTTGTGTTAGTGTTGAAAAACCACTTTTCGCACTTGTGTTGGTGCAGGAAACCACTTTTGCACTTGTATTGGTGTGGAAAAACTTTCGCACTTGGGTTAGTGTTGAAAAACCACTTTTCGCACTTGTGTTAGTGTTGAAAAACCACTTTTTGCACTTGTGTTAGTGTTGAAAAACCACTTTTCGCACTTGTGTTAGTGTTGAAAAACCACTTTTCACACTTGTGTTGGTGCAGGAAACCACTTTTGCACTTGTATAAGTGTGGAAAAAACACTTTTTGCACTTGTGATAGTGTTGAAAAACCACTTTTCGCACTTGTGTTAGTGTTGAAAAACCACTTTTCGCACTTGTGTTAGTGTTGAAAAACCACTTTTCGCACTTGTGTTGGTGCAGGAAACCACTTTTGCACTTGTATTGGTGTGGAAAAACCACTTTTCGCACTTGGGTTAGTGTTGAAAAACCACTTTTCGCACTTGTGTTAGTGTTGAAAAACCACTTTTTGCACTTGTGATAGTGTTGAAAAACCACTTTTCGCACTTGTGTTGGTGCAGGAAACCACTTTTGCACTTGTATTAGTGTGGAAAAACCACTTTTCGCACTTGTGTTAGTGTTGAAAAACCACTTTTCGCACTTGTGTTAGTGTTGAAAAACCACTTTTCGCACTTGTGTTGGTGCAGGAAACCACTTTTGCACTTGTATTAGTGTGGAAAAAACACTTTTTGCACTTGTGATAGTGTTGAAAAACCACTTTTCGCACTTGTGTTAGTGTTGAAAAACCACTTTTCGCACTTGTTTTGGTGCAGGAAACCACTTCTGCACTTGTATTAGTGTGGAAAAACCACTTTTCGCACTTGTGTTAGTGTTGAAAAACCACTTTTCGCACCTGTGTTAGTGTTGAAAAACCACTTTTCGCACTTGTGTTAGTGTTGAAAAACCACTTTTCGCACTTGTGTTGGTGCAGAAAACCACTTTTGCACTTGTACTAGTGTGGAAAAAACACTTTTTGCACTTGTGATAGTGTTGAAAAACCACTTTTCGCACTTGTGTTAGTGTTGAAAAAGGACTTTTCGCACTTGTGTTGGTGCAGGAAACCACTTTTGCACTTGTATTAGTGTTGAAAAACCACTTTTTGCACTTGTGTTAGTGTTGAAAAAACACTTTTTGCACTTGTGATAGTGTTGAAAAACCACTTTTCGCACTTGTGTTAGTGTTGAAAAACCACTTTTCGCACTTGTGTTAGTGTTGAAAAACCACTTTTTGCACTTGTGTTGGTGCAGGAAACCACTTTTGCACTTGTATTGGTGTGGAAAAACCACTTTTCGCACTTGGGTTAGTGTTGAAAAACCACTTTTCGCACTTGTGTTAGTGTTGAAAAACCACTTTTTGCACTTGTGTTAGTGTTGAAAAACCACTTTTTGCACTTGTGATAGTGTTGAAAAACCACTTTTCGCACTTGTGTTAGTGTTGAAAAACCACTTTTCGCACTTGTGTTGGTGCAGGAAACCACTTTTGCACTTGTATTAGTGTGGAAAAAACACTTTTTGCACTTGTGATAGTGTTGAAAAACCACTTTTTGCACTTGTGTTAGTGTTGAAAAACCACTTTTCGCACTTGTGTTAGTGTTGAAAAACCACTTTTCACACTTGTGTTGGTGCAGGAAACCACTTTTGCACTTGTATTAGTGTGGAAAAAACACTTTTTGCACTTGTGATAGTGTTGAAAAACCACTTTTCGCACTTGTGTTAGTGTTGAAAAAACACTTTTCGCACTTGTGTTGGTGCAGGAAACCATTTTTGCACTTGTATTAGTGTGGAAAAACCACTTTTCGCACTTAGGTTAGTGTTGAAAAACCACTTTTCGCACTTGTGTTAGTGTTGAAAAACCACTTTTTGCACTTGTGTTAGTGTTGAAAAACCACTTTTCGCACTTGTGTTAGTGTTGAAAAACCACTTTTCGCACTTGTGTTAGTGTTGAAAAACCACTTTTCGCACTTGTGTTATTGTTGAAAAACCACTTTTCGCACTTGTGTTGGTGCAGGAAACCACTTTTGCACTTGTATTAGTGTGGAAAAAACACTTTTTGCACTTGTGATAGTGTTGAAAAACCACTTTTCGCACTTGTGTTAGTGTTGAAAAACCACTTTTCGCACTTGTGTTGGTGCAGGAAACCACTTTTGCACTTGTATTAGTGTGGAAAAACCACTTTTCTTACTTGTGTTAGTGTTGAAAAACCACTTTTCGCAATTGTGTTAGTGTTGAAAAACCACTTTTCGCACTTGTGTTGGTGCAGGAAACCACTTTTGCACTTGTATTAGTGTGGAAAAAACACTTTTTGCACTTGTGATAGTGTTGAAAAACCACTTTTCGCACTTGTGTTAGTGTTGAAAAACCACTTTTCGCACTTGTGTTGGTGCAGAAAACCACTTTTGCACTTGTATTAGTGTGGAAAAAACACCTTTTGCACTTGTGATAGTGTTGAAAAACCACTTTTCGCACTTGTGTTAGTGTTGAAAAACCACTTTTCGCACTTGTGTTAGTGTTGAAAAACCACTTTTCGCACTTGTGTTGGTGCAGGAAACCACTTTTGCACTTGTATTAGTGTGGAAGAAACACTTTTTGCACTTGTGATAGTGTTGAAAAACCACTTTTCGCACTTGTGTTAGTGTTGAAAAAGCACTTTTCACCCTTGTGTTGGTGCAGGAAACCACTTTTGCACTTGTATTAGTGTGGAAAAAACACTTTTCGCACTTGTGTTAGTGTTGAAAAACCACTTTTTGCACTTGTGTTAGTGTTGAAAAACCACTTTTCGCACTTGTGTTGGTGCAGGAAACCACTTTTGCACTTGTATTAGTGTGGAAAAACACTTTTTGCACTTGTGATAGTGTTGAAAAACCACTTTTCGCACTTGTGTTGGTGCAGGAAACCACTTTTGCACTTGTATTAGTGTGGAAAAAACACTTTTTGCACTTGTGATAGTGTTGAAAAACCACTTTTCGCACTTGTGTTAGTGTTGAAAAACCACTTTTCGCACTTGTGTTGGTGCAGGAAACCACTTTTGCACTTGTATTAGTGTGGAAAAAACACTTTTTGCACTTGTGATAGTGTTGAAAAACCACTTTTTGCACTTGTGTTAGTGTTGAAAAACCACTTTTCGCACTTGTGTTAGTGTTGAAAAACCACTTTTCGCACTTGTGTTGGTGCACGAAACCACTTTTGCACTTGTATTAGTGTGGAAAAAACACTTTTTGCACTTGTGATAGTGTTGAAAAACCACTTTTTGCACTTGTGTTAGTGTTGAAAAACCACTTTTCGCACTTGTGTTAGTGTTGAAAAACCACTTTTCACACTTGTGTTGGTGCAGGAAACCACTTTTGCACTTGTATTAGTGTGGAAAAAACACTTTTTGCACTTGTGTTAGTGTTGAAAAACCACTTTTCGCACTTGTGTTAGTGTTGAAAAACCACTTTTCGCACTTGTGTTAGTGTTGAAAAACCACTTTTCGCACTTGTGTTGGTGCAGGAAACCACTTTTGCACTTGTATTAGTGTGGAAAAAACACTTTTTGCACTTGTGATAGTGTTGAAAAACCACTTTTCGCACTTGTGTTAGTGTTGAAAAACCACTTTTCGCACTTGTGTTAGTGTTGAAAAACCACTTTTCGCACTTGTGTTGGTGCAGGAAACCACTATTGCACTTGTATTAGTGTAGAAGAAACACTTTTTGCACTTGTGATAGTGTTGAAAAACCACTTTTCGCACTTGTGTTAGTGTTGAAAAAGCACTTTTCACACTTGTGTTGGTGCAGGAAACCACTTTTGCACTTGTATTAGTGTGGAAAAAACACTTTTCGCACTTGTGTTAGTGTTGAAAAACCACTTTTTGCACTTGTGTTAGTGTTGAAAAACCACTTTTCGCACTTGTGTTGGTGCAGGAAACCACTTTTGCACTTGTATTAGTGTGGAAAAAACACTTTTTGCACTTGTGATAGTGTTGAAAAACCACTTTTCGCACTTGTGTTGGTGCAGGAAACCACTTTTGCACTTGTATTAGTGTGGAAAAAACACTTTTTGCACTTGTGATAGTGTTGAAAAACCACTTTTCGCACTTGTGTTAGTGTTGAAAAACCACTTTTCGCACTTGTGTTGGTGCAGGAAACCACTTTTGCACTTGTATTAGTGTGGAAAAAACACTTTTTGCACTTGTGATAGTGTTGAAAAACCACTTTTTGCACTTGTGTTAGTGTTGAAAAACCACTTTTCGCACTTGTGTTAGTGTTGAAAAACCACTTTTCACACTTGTGTTGGTGCAGGAAACCACTTTTGCACTTGTATTAGTGTGGAAAAAACACTTTTTGCACTTGTGATAGTGTTGAAAAACCACTTTTCGCACTTGTGTTAGTGTTGAAAAACCACTTTTCGCACTTGTGTTAGTGTTGAAAAACCACTTTTTCCACTTGTGTTGGTGCAGGAAACCACTTTTGCACTTGTATTGGTGTGGAAAAACCACTTTTCGCACTTGGGTTAGTGTTGAAAAACCACTTTTCGCACTTGTGTTAGTGTTGAAAAACCACTTTTTGCACTTGTGTTAGTGTTGAAAAACCACTTTTTGCACTTGTGATAGTGTTGAAAAACCACTTTTCGCACTTGTGTTAGTGTTGAAAAACCACTTTCGCACTTGTGTTGGTGCAGGAAACCACTTTTGCACTTGTATTAGTGTGGAAAAAACACTTTTTGCACTTGTGATAGTGTTGAAAAACCACTTTTTGCACTCGTGTTAGTGTTGAAAAACCACTTTTCGCACTTGTGTTAGTGTTGAAAAACCACTTTTCACACTTGTGTTGGTGCAGGAAACCACTTTTGCACTTGTATTAGTGTGGAAAAAACACTTTTTGCACTTGTGATAGTGTTGAAAAACCACTTTTCGCACTTGTGTTAGTGTTGAAAAAACACTTTTCGCACTTGTGTTGGTGCAGGAAACCATTTTTGCACTTGTATTAGTGTGGAAAAACCACTTTTCGCACTTGGGTAGTGTTGAAAAACCACTTTTCGCACTTGTGTTAGTGTTGAAAAACCACTTTTGCACTTGTGTTAGTGTTGAAAAACCACTTTTCGCACTTGTGTTAGTGTTGAAAAACCACTTTTCGTACTTGTGTTAGTGTTGAAAAACCACTTTTTGCACTTGTGTTGGTGCAGGAAACCACTTTTGCACTTGTATTGGTGTGGAAAAACCACTTTTCGCACTTGGGTTAGTGTTGAAAAACCACTTTTCGCACTTGTGTTAGTGTTGAAAAAACCACTTTTTGCACTTGTGTTAGTGTTGAAAAACCACTTTTTGCACTTGTGATAGTGTTGAAAAACCACTTTTCGCACTTGTGTTAGTGTTGAAAAACCACTTTTCGCACTTGTGTTGGTGCAGGAAACCACTTTTGCACTTGTATTAGTGTGGAAAAAACACTTTTTGCACTTGTGATAGTGTTGAAAAACCACTTTTTGCACTTGTGTTAGTGTTGAAAAACCACTTTTCGCACTTGTGTTAGTGTTGAAAAACCACTTTTCACACTTGTGTTGGTGCAGGAAACCACTTTTGCACTTGTATTAGTGTGGAAAAAACACTTTTTGCACTTGTGATAGTGTTGAAAAACCACTTTTCGCACTTGTGTTAGTGTTGAAAAAACACTTTTCGCACTTGTGTTGGTGCAGGAAACCATTTTTGCACTTGTATTAGTGTGGAAAAACCACTTTTCGCACTTGGGTTAGTGTTGAAAAACCACTTTTCGCACTTGTGTTAGTGTTGAAAAACCACTTTTTGCACTTGTGTTAGTGTTGAAAAACCACTTTTCGCACTTGTGTTAGTGTTGAAAAACCACTTTTCGCACTTGTGTTAGTGTTGAAAAACCACTTTTCGCACTTGTGTTATTGTTGAAAAACCACTTTTCGCACTTGTGTTGGTGCAGGAAACCACTTTTGCACTTGTATTAGTGTGGAAAAAACACTTTTTGCACTTGTGATAGTGTTGAAAAACCACTTTTCGCACTTGTGTTAGTGTTGAAAAACCACTTTTCGCACTTGTGTTTGTGCAGGAAACCACTTTTGCACTTGTATTAGTGTGGAAAAACCACTTTTCGCACTTGTGTTAGTGTTGAAAAACCACTTTTCGCACTTGTGTTAGTGTTGAAAAACCACTTTTCGCACTTGTGTTGGTGCAGGAAACCACTTTTGCACTTGTATTAGTGTGGAAAAAACACTTTTTGCACTTGTGATAGTGTTGAAAAACCACTTTTCGCACTTGTGTTAGTGTTGAAAAACCACTTTTCGCACTTGTGTTGGTGCAGAAAACCACTTTTGCACTTGTATTAGTGTGGAAAAAACACTTTTTGCACTTGTGGTAGTGTGAAAAACCACTTTTCGCACTTGTGTTAGTGTTGAAAAACCACTTTTCGCACTTGTGTTAGTGTTGAAAAACCACTTTTCGCACTTGTGTTGGTGCAGGAAACCACTTTTGCACTTGTATTAGTGTGGAAGAAACACTTTTTGCACTTGTGATAGTGTTGAAAAACCACTTTTCGCACTTGTGTTAGTGTTGAAAAAGCACTTTTCACACTTGTGTTGGTGCAGGAAACCACTTTTGCACTTGTATTAGTGTGGAAAAAACACTTTTCGCACTTGTGTTAGTGTTGAAAAACCACTTTTTGCACTTGTGTTAGTGTTGAAAAACCACTTTTCGCACTTGTGTTGGTGCAGGAAACCACTTTTGCACTTGTATTAGTGTGGAAAAAACACTTTTTGCACTTGTGATAGTGTTGAAAAACCACTTTTCGCACTTGTGTTGGTGCAGGAAACCACTTTTGCACTTGTATTAGTGTGGAAAAAACTCTTTTTGCACTTGTGATAGTGTTGAAAAACCACTTTTCGCACTTGTGTTAGTGTTGAAAAACCACTTTTCGCACTTGTGTTGGTGCAGGAAACCACTTTTGCACTTGTATTAGTGTGGAAAAAACACTTTTTGCACTTGTGATAGTGTTGAAAAACCACTTTTTGCACTTGTGTTAGTGTTGAAAAACCACTTTTCGCACTTGTGTTAGTGTTGAAAAACCACTTTTCACACTTGTGTTGGTGCAGGAAACCACTTTTGCACTTGTATTAGTGTGGAAAAAACACTTTTTGCACTTGTGATAGTGTTGAAAAAACACTTTTCGCACTTGTGTTAGTGTTGAAAAACCACTTTTCGCACTTGTGTTAGTGTTGAAAAACCACTTTTCGCACTTGTGTTGGTGCAGGAAACCACTTTTGCACTTGTATTAGTGTGGAAAAAACACTTTTTGCACTTGTGATAGTGTTGAAAAACCACTTTTCGCACTTGTGTTAGTGTTGAAAAACCACTTTTCGCACTTGTGTTAGTGTTGAAAAACCACTTTTCGCACTTGTGTTGGTGCAGGAAACCACTTTTGCACTTGTATTGGTGTGGAAAAAACACTTTTCGCACTTGTGTTAGTGTTGAAAAACCACTTTTTGCACTTGTGTTAGTGTTGAAAAACCACTTTTCGCACTTGTGTTGGTGCAGGAAACCACTTTTGCACTTGTATTAGTGTGGAAAAAACACTTTTTGCACTTGTGATAGTGTTCAAAAACCACTTTTCGCACTTGTGTTGGTGCAGGAAACCACTTTTGCACTTGTATTAGTGTGGAAAAAACACTTTTTGCACTTGTGATAGTGTTGAAAAACCACTTTTCGCACTTGTGTTAGTGTTGAAAAACCACTTTTCGCACTTGTGTTGGTGCAGGAAACCACTTTTGCACTTGTATTAGTGTGGAAAAAACACTTTTTGCACTTGTGATAGTGTTGAAAAACCACTTTTTGCACTTGTGTTAGTGTTGAAAAACCACTTTTCGCACTTGTGTTAGTGTTGAAAAACCACTTTTCACACTTGTGTTGGTGCAGGAAACCACTTTTGCACTTGTATTAGTGTGGAAAAAACACTTTTTGCACTTGTGATAGTGTTGAAAAACCACTTTTCGCACTTGTGTTAGTGTTGAAAAACCACTTTTCGCACTTGTGTTAGTGTTGAAAAACCACTTTTTGCACTTGTGTTGGTGCAGGAAACCACTTTTGCACTTGTATTGGTGTGGAAAAACCACTTTTCGCACTTGGGTTAGTGTTGAAAAACCACTTTTCGCACTTGTGTTAGTGTTGAAAAACCACTTTTTGCACTTGTGTTAGTGTTGAAAAACCACTTTTTGCACTTGTGATAGTGTTGAAAAACCACTTTTCGCACTTGTGTTAGTGTTGAAAAACCACTTTTCGCACTTGTGTTGGTGCAGGAAACCACTTTTGCACTTGTAGTAGTGTGGAAAAAACACTTTTTGCACTTGTGATAGTGTTGAAAAACCACTTTTTGCACTTGTGTTAGTGTTGAAAAACCACTTTTCGCACTTGTGTTAGTGTTGAAAAACCACTTTTCACACTTGTGTTGGTGCAGGAAACCACTTTTGCACTTGTATTAGTGTGGAAAAAACACTTTTTGCACTTGTGATAGTGTTGAAAAACCACTTTTCGCACTTGTGTTAGTGTTGAAAAAACACTTTTCGCACTTGTGTTGGTGCAGGAAACCATTTTTGCACTTGTATTAGTGTGGAAAAACCACTTTTCGCACTTGGGTTAGTGTTGAAAAACCACTTTTCGCACTTGTGTTAGTGTTGAAAAACCACTTTTTGCACTTGTGTTAGTGTTGAAAAACCACTTTTCGCACTTGTGTTAGTGTTGAAAAACCACTTTTCGCACTTGTGTTAGTGTTGAAAAACCACTTTTCGCACTTGTGTTATTGTTGAAAAACCACTTTTCGCACTTGTGTTGGTGCAGGAAACCACTTTTGCACTTGTATTAGTGTGGAAAAAACACTTTTTGCACTTGTGATAGTGTTGAAAAACCACTTTTCGCACTTGTGTTAGTGTTGAAAAACCACTTTTCGCACTTGTGTTGGTGCAGGAAACCACTTTTGCACTTGTATTAGTGTGGAAAAACCACTTTTCGCACTTGTGTTAGTGTTGAAAAACCACTTTTCGCAATTGTGTTAGTGTTGAAAAACCACTTTTCGCACTTGTGTTGGTGCAGGAAACCACTTTTGCACTTGTATTAGTGTGGATAAAACACTTTTTGCACTTGTGATAGTGTTGAAAAACCACTTTTCGCACTTGTGTTAGTGTTGAAAAACCACTTTTCGCACTTGTGTTGGTGCAGAAAACCACTTTTGCACTTGTATTAGTGTGGAAAAAACACCTTTTGCACTTGTGATAGTGTTGAAAAACCACTTTTCGCACTTGTGTTAGTGTTGAAAAACCACTTTTCGCACTTGTGTTAGTGTTGAAAAACCACTTTTCGCACTTGTGTTGGTGCAGGAAACCACTTTTGCACTTGTATTAGTGTGGAAGAAACACTTTTTGCACTTGTGATAGTGTTGAAAAACCACTTTTCGCACTTGTGTTAGTGTTGAAAAAGCACTTTTTACACTTGTGTTGGTGCAGGAAACCACTTTTGCACTTGTATTAGTGTGGAAAAAACACTTTTCGCACTTGTGTTAGTGTTGAAAAACCACTTTTTGTACTTGTGTTAGTGTTGAAAAACCACTTTTCGCACCTGTGTTGGTGCAGGAAACCACTTTTGCACTTGTATTAGTGTGGAAAAACACTTTTTGCACTTGTGATAGTGTTGAAAAACCACTTTTCGCACTTGTGTTGGTGCAGGAAACCACTTTTGCACTTGTATTAGTGTGGAAAAAACACTTTTTGCACTTGTGATAGTGTTGAAAAACCACTTTTCGCACTTGTGTTAGTGTTGAAAAACCACTTTTCGCACTTGTGTTGGTGCAGGAAACCACTTTTGCACTTGTATTAGTGTGGAAAAAACACTTTTTGCACTTGTGATAGTGTTGAAAAGCCACTTTTTGCACTTGTGTTAGTGTTGAAAAACCACTTTTCGCACTTGTGTTAGTGTTGAAAAACCACTTTTCACACTTGTGTTGGTGCAGGAAACCACTTTTTCACTTGTATTAGTGTGGAAAAAACACTTTTTGCACTTGTGATAGTGTTGAAAAACCACTTTTCGCACTTGTGTTAGTGTTGAAAAACCACTTTTCGCACTTGTGTTAGTGTTGAAAAACCACTTTTCGCACTTGTGTTGGTGCAGGAAACCACTTTTGCACTTGTATTGGTGTGGAAAAACCACTTTTCGCACTTGGGTTAGTGTGGAAAAACCACTTTTCGCACTTGTGTTAGTGTTGAAAAACCACTTTTTGCACTTGTGTTAGTGTTGAAAAACCACTTTTCGCACTTGTGTTGGTGCAGGAAACCACTTTTGCACTTGTATTAGTGTGGAAAAACCACTTTTCGCACTTGTGTTAGTGTTGAAAAACCACTTTTCGCACTTGTGTTAGTGTTGAAAAACCACTTTTCGCACTTGTGTTGGTGCAGGAAACCACTTTTGCACTTGTATTAGTGTGGAAAAAACACTTTTTGCACTTGTGATGGTGTTGAAAAACCACTTTTCGCACTTGTGTTAGTGTTGAAAAACCACTTTTGAGCACTTGTGTTGGTGCAGGAAACCACTTTTGCACTTGTATTAGTGTGGAAAAAACACTTTTTGCACTTGTGATAGTGTTGAAAAACCACTTTTCGCACTTGTGTTAGTGTTGAAAAACCACTTTTCGCACTTGTGTTGGTGCAGAAAACCACTTTTGCACTTGTATTAGTGTGGAAAAAACACTTTTTGCACTTGTGATAGTGTTGAAAAAACACTTTTCGCACTTGTGTTAGTGTTGAAAAACCACTTTTCGCACTTGTGTTAGTGTTGAAAAACCACTTTTCGCACTTGTGTTGGTGCAGGAAACCACTTTTGCACTTGTATTAGTGTGGAAAAAACACTTTTTGCACTTGTGATAGTGTTGAAAAACCACTTTTCGCACTTGTGTTAGTGTTGAAAAACCACTTTTCGCACTTGTGTTAGTGTTGAAAAACCACTTTTCGCACTTGTGTTGGTGCAGGAAACCACTTTTGCACTTGTATTGGTGTGGAAAAAACACTTTTCGCACTTGTGTTAGTGTTGAAAAACCACTTTTTGCACTTGTGTTAGTGTTGAAAAACCACTTTTCGCACTTGTGTTGGTGCAGGAAACCACTTTTGCACTTGTATTAGTGGGAAAAAACACTTTTTGCACTTGTGATAGTGTTCAAAAACCACTTTTCGCACTTGTGTTGGTGCAGGAAACCACTTTTGCACTTGTATTAGTGTGGAAAAAACACTTTTTGCACTTGTGATAGTGTTGAAAAACCACTTTTCGCACTTGTGTTAGTGTTGAAAAACCACTTTTCGCACTTGTGTTGGTGCAGGAAACCACTTTTGCACTTGTATTAGTGTGGAAAAAACACTTTTTGCACTTGTGATAGTGTTGAAAAACCACTTTTTGCACTTGTGTTAGTGTTGAAAAACCACTTTTCGCACTTGTGTTAGTGTTGAAAAACCACTTTTCACACTTGTGTTGGTGCAGGAAACCACTTTTGCACTTGTATTAGTGTGGAAAAAACACTTTTTGCACTTGTGATAGTGTTGAAAAACCACTTTTCGCACTTGTGTTAGTGTTGAAAAACCACTTTTCGCACTTGTGTTAGTGTTGAAAAACCACTTTTTGCACTTGTGTTGGTGCAGGAAACCACTTTTGCACTTGTATTGGTGTGGAAAAACCACTTTTCGCACTTGGGTTAGTGTTGAAAAACCACTTTTCGCACTTGTGTTAGTGTTGAAAAACCACTTTTTGCACTTGTGTTAGTGTTGAAAAACCACTTTTTGCACTTGTGATAGTGTTGAAAAACCACTTTTCGCACTTGTGTTAGTGTTGAAAAACCACTTTTCGCACTTGTGTTGGTGCAGGAAACCACTTTTGCACTTGTAGTAGTGTGGAAAAAACACTTTTTGCACTTGTGATAGTGTTGAAAAACCACTTTTTGCACTTGTGTTAGTGTTGAAAAACCACTTTTCGCACTTGTGTTAGTGTTGAAAAACCACTTTTCACACTTGTGTTGGTGCAGGAAACCACTTTTGCACTTGTATTAGTGTGGAAAAAACACTTTTTGCACTTGTGATAGTGTTGAAAAACCACTTTTCGCACTTGTGTTAGTGTTGAAAAAACACTTTTCGCACTTGTGTTGGTGCAGGAAACCATTTTTGCACTTGTATTAGTGTGGAAAAACCACTTTTCGCACTTGGGTTAGTGTTGAAAAACCACTTTTCGCACTTGTGTTAGTGTTGAAAAACCACTTTTTGCACTTGTGTTAGTGTTGAAAAACCACTTTTCGCACTTGTGTTAGTGTTGAAAAACCACTTTTCGCACTTGTGTTAGTGTTGAAAAACCACTTTTCGCACTTGTGTTATTGTTGAAAAACCACTTTTCGCACTTGTGTTGGTGCAGGAAACCACTTTTGCACTTGTATTAGTGTGGAAAAAACACTTTTTGCACTTGTGATAGTGTTGAAAAACCACTTTTCGCACTTGTGTTAGTGTTGAAAAACCACTTTTCGCACTTGTGTTGGTGCAGGAAACCACTTTTGCACTTGTATTAGTGTGGAAAAACCACTTTTCGCACTTGTGTTAGTGTTGAAAAACCACTTTTCGCAATTGTGTTAGTGTTGAAAAACCACTTTTCGCACTTGTGTTGGTGCAGGAAACCACTTTTGCACTTGTATTAGTGTGGATAAAACACTTTTTGCACTTGTGATAGTGTTGAAAAACCACTTTTCGCACTTGTGTTAGTGTTGAAAAACCACTTTTCGCACTTGTGTTGGTGCAGAAAACCACTTTTGCACTTGTATTAGTGTGGAAAAAACACCTTTTGCACTTGTGATAGTGTTGAAAAACCACTTTTCGCACTTGTGTTAGTGTTGAAAAACCACTTTTCGCACTTGTGTTAGTGTTGAAAAACCACTTTTCGCACTTGTGTTGGTGCAGGAAACCACTTTTGCACTTGTATTAGTGTGGAAGAAACACTTTTTGCACTTGTGATAGTGTTGAAAAACCACTTTTCGCACTTGTGTTAGTGTTGAAAAAGCACTTTTTACACTTGTGTTGGTGCAGGAAACCACTTTTGCACTTGTATTAGTGTGGAAAAAACACTTTTCGCACTTGTGTTAGTGTTGAAAAACCACTTTTTGTACTTGTGTTAGTGTTGAAAAACCACTTTTCGCACCTGTGTTGGTGCAGGAAACCACTTTTGCACTTGTATTAGTGTGGAAAAACACTTTTTGCACTTGTGATAGTGTTGAAAAACCACTTTTCGCACTTGTGTTGGTGCAGGAAACCACTTTTGCACTTGTATTAGTGTGGAAAAAACACTTTTTGCACTTGTGATAGTGTTGAAAAACCACTTTTCGCACTTGTGTTAGTGTTGAAAAACCACTTTTCGCACTTGTGTTGGTGCAGGAAACCACTTTTGCACTTGTATTAGTGTGGAAAAAACACTTTTTGCACTTGTGATAGTGTTGAAAAGCCACTTTTTGCACTTGTGTTAGTGTTGAAAAACCACTTTTCGCACTTGTGTTAGTGTTGAAAAACCACTTTTCACACTTGTGTTGGTGCAGGAAACCACTTTTTCACTTGTATTAGTGTGGAAAAAACACTTTTTGCACTTGTGATAGTGTTGAAAAACCACTTTTCGCACTTGTGTTAGTGTTGAAAAACCACTTTTCACACTTGTGTTAGTGTTGAAAAACCACTTTTCGCACTTGTGTTGGTGCAGGAAACCACTTTTGCACTTGTATTGGTGTGGAAAAACCACTTTTCGCACTTGGGTTAGTGTTGAAAAACCACTTTTCGCACTTGTGTTAGTGTTGAAAAACCACTTTTTGCACTTGTGTTAGTGTTGAAAAACCACTTTTCGCACTTGTGTTGGTGCAGGAAACCACTTTTGCACTTGTATTAGTGTGGAAAAACCACTTTTCGCACTTGTGTTAGTGTTGAAAAACCACTTTTCGCACTTGTGTTAGTGTTGAAAAACCACTTTTCGCACTTGTGTTGGTGCAGGAAACCACTTTTGCACTTGTATTAGTGTGGAAAAAACACTTTTTGCACTTGTGATGGTGTTGAAAAACCACTTTTCGCACTTGTGTTAGTGTTGAAAAACCACTTTTGAGCACTTGTGTTGGTGCAGGAAACCACTTTTGCACTTGTATTAGTGTGGAAAAAACACTTTTTGCACTTGTGATAGTGTTGAAAAACCACTTTTCGCACTTGTGTTAGTGTTGAAAAACCACTTTTCGCACTTGTGTTGGTGCAGAAAACCACTTTTGCACTTGTATTAGTGTGGAAAAAACACTTTTTGCACTTGTGATAGTGTTGAAAAACCACTTTTCGCACTTGTGTTAGTGTTGAAAAACCACTTATCGCACTTGTGTTAGTGTTGAAAAACCAATTTTCGCACTTGTGTTGGTGCAGGAAACCACTATTGCACTTGTATTAGTGTGGAAGAAACACTTTTTGCACTTGTGATAGTGTTGAAAAACCACTTTTCGCACTTGTGTTAGTGTTGAAAAAGCACTTTTCACACTTGTGTTGGTGCAGGAAACCACTTTTGCACTTGTATTAGTGTGGAAAAAACACTTTTCGCACTTGTGTTAGTGTTGAAAAACCACTTTTTGCACTTGTGTTAGTGTTGAAAAACCACTTTTCGCACTTGTGTTGGTGCAGGAAACCACTTTTGCACTTGTATTAGTGTGGAAAAAACACTTTTTGCACTTGTGATAGTGTTGAAAAACCACTTTTCGCACTTGTGTTGGTGCAGGAAACCACTTTTGCACTTGTATTAGTGTGGAAAAAACACTTTTTGCACTTGTGATAGTGTTGAAAAACCACTTTTCGCACTTGTGTTAGTGTTGAAAAACCACTTTTCGCACTTGTGTTGGTGCAGGAAACCACTTTTGCACTTGTATTAGTGTGGAAAAAACACTTTTTGCACTTGTGATAGTGTTGAAAAACCACTTTTCGCACTTGTGTTAGTGTTGAAAAACCACTTTTCGCACTTGTGTTAGTGTTGAAAAACCACTTTTCGCACTTGTGTTGGTGCAGGAAACCACTTTTGCACTTGTATTGGTGTGGAAAAACTTTCGCACTTGGGTTAGTGTTGAAAAACCACTTTTCGCACTTGTGTTAGTGTTGAAAAACCACTTTTTGCACTTGTGTTAGTGTTGAAAAACCACTTTTCGCACTTGTGTTAGTGTTGAAAAACCACTTTTCACACTTGTGTTGGTGCAGGAAACCACTTTTGCACTTGTATTAGTGTGGAAAAAACACTTTTTGCACTTGTGATAGTGTTGAAAAACCACTTTTCGCACTTGTGTTAGTGTTGAAAAACCACTTTTCGCACTTGTGTTAGTGTTGAAAAACCACTTTTCGCACTTGTGTTGGTGCAGGAAACCACTTTTGCACTTGTATTGGTGTGGAAAAACCACTTTTCGCACTTGGGTTAGTGTTGAAAAACCACTTTTCGCACTTGTGTTAGTGTTGAAAAACCACTTTTTGCACTTGTGATAGTGTTGAAAAACCACTTTTCGCACTTGTGTTGGTGCAGGAAACCACTTTTGCACTTGTATTAGTGTGGAAAAACCACTTTTCGCACTTGTGTTAGTGTTGAAAAACCACTTTTCGCACTTGTGTTAGTGTTGAAAAACCACTTTTCGCACTTGTGTTGGTGCAGGAAACCACTTTTGCACTTGTATTAGTGTGGAAAAAACACTTTTTGCACTTGTGATAGTGTTGAAAAACCACTTTTCGCACTTGTGTTAGTGTTGAAAAACCACTTTTCGCACTTGTGTTGGTGCAGGAAACCACTTCTGCACTTGTATTAGTGTGGAAAAACCACTTTTCGCACTTGTGTTAGTGTTGAAAAACCACTTTTCGCACCTGTGTTAGTGTTGAAAAACCACTTTTCGCACTTGTGTTAGTGTTGAAAAACCACTTTTCGCACTTGTGTTGGTGCAGAAAACCACTTTTGCACTTGTACTAGTGTGGAAAAAACACTTTTTGCACTTGTGATAGTGTTGAAAAACCACTTTTCGCACTTGTGTTAGTGTTGAAAAAGGACTTTTCGCACTTGTGTTGGTGCAGGAAACCACTTTTGCACTTGTATTAGTGTGGAAAAAACACTTTTCGCACTTGTGCTAGTGTTGAAAAACCACTTTTCGCACTTGTGTTAGTGTTGAAAAACCACTTTTCGCACTTGTGTTGGTGCAGAAAACCACTTTTGCACTTGTATTAGTGTGGAAAAAACACCTTTTGCACTTGTGATAGTGTTGAAAAACCACTTTTCGCACTTGTGTTAGTGTTGAAAAACCACTTTTCGCACTTGTGTTAGTGTTGAAAAACCACTTTTCGCACTTGTGTTGGTGCAGGAAACCACTTTTGCACTTGTATTAGTGTGGAAGAAACACTTTTTGCACTTGTGATAGTGTTGAAAAACCACTTTTCGCACTTGTGTTAGTGTTGAAAAAGCACTTTTCACACTTGTGTTGGTGCAGGAAACCACTTTTGCACTTGTATTAGTGTGGAAAAAACACTTTTCGCACTTGTGTTAGTGTTGAAAAACCACTTTTTGCACTTGTGTTAGTGTTGAAAAACCACTTTTCGCACTTGTGTTGGTGCAGGAAACCACTTTTGCACTTGTATTAGTGTGGAAAAAACTTTTTGCACTTGTGATAGTGTTGAAAAACCACTTTTCGCACTTGTGTTGGTGCAGGAAACCACTTTTGCACTTGTATTAGTGTGGAAAAAACACTTTTTGCACTTGTGATAGTGTTGAAAAACCACTTTTCGCACTTGTGTTAGTGTTGAAAAACCACTTTTCGCACTTGGGTTAGTGTTGAAAAACCACTTTTCGCACTTGTGTTAGTGTTGAAAAACCACTTTTTGCACTTGTGTTAGTGTTGAAAAACCACTTTTCGCACTTGTGTTGGTGCAGGAAACCACTTTTGCACTTGTATTAGTGTGGAAAAACCACTTTTCGCACTTGTGTTAGTGTTGAAAAACCACTTTTCGCACTTGTGTTAGTGTTGAAAAACCACTTTTCGCACTTGTGTTGGTGCAGGAAACCACTTTTGCACTTGTATTAGTGTGGAAAAAACACTTTTTGCACTTGTGATAGTGTTGAAAAACCACTTTTCGCACTTGTGTTAGTGTTGAAAAACCACTTTTGAGCACTTGTGTTGGTGCAGGAAACCACTTTTGCACTTGTATTAGTGTGGAAAAAACACTTTTTGCACTTGTGATAGTGTTGAAAAACCACTTTTCGCACTTGTGTTAGTGTTGAAAAACCACTTTTCGCACTTGTGTTGGTGCAGAAAACCACTTTTGCACTTGTATTAGTGTGGAAAAAACACTTTTTGCACTTGTGATAGTGTTGAAAAACCACTTTTCGCACTTGTGTTAGTGTTGAAAAACCACTTTTCGCACTTGTGTTAGTGTTGAAAAACCAATTTTCGCACTTGTGTTGGTGCAGGAAACCACTATTGCACTTGTATTAGTGTGGAAGAAACACTTTTTGCACTTGTGATAGTGTTGAAAAACCACTTTTCGCACTTGTGTTAGTGTTGAAAAAGCACTTTTCACACTTGTGTTGGTGCAGGAAACCACTTTTGCACTTGTATTAGTGTGGAAAAAACACTTTTCGCACTTGTGTTAGTGTTGAAAAACCACTTTTTGCACTTGTGTTAGTGTTGACAAACCACTTTTCGCACTTGTGTTGGTGCAGGAAACCACTTTTGCACTTGTATTAGTGTGGAAAAAACACTTTTTGCACTTGTGATAGTGTTGAAAAACCACTTTTCGCACTTGTGTTGGTGCAGGAAACCACTTTTGCACTTGTATTAGTGTGGAAAAAACACTTTTTGCACTTGTGATAGTGTTGAAAAACCACTTTTCGCACTTGTGTTAGTGTTGAAAAACCACTTTTCGCACTTGTGTTGGTGCAGGTAACCACTTTTGCACTTGTATTAGTGTGGAAAAAACACTTTTTGCACTTGTGATAGTGTTGAAAAACCACTTTTCGCACTTGTGTTAGTGTTGAAAAACCACTTTTCGCACTTGTGTTAGTGTTGAAAAACCACTTTTCGCACTTGTGTTGGTGCAGGAAACCACTTTTGCACTTGTATTGGTGTGGAAAAACTTTCGCACTTGGGTTAGTGTTGAAAAACCACTTTTCGCACTTGTGTTAGTGTTGAAAAACCACTTTTTGCACTTGTGTTAGTGTTGAAAAACCACTTTTCGCACTTGTGTTAGTGTTGAAAAACCACTTTTCACACTTGTGTTGGTGCAGGAAACCACTTTTGCACTTGTATTAGTGTGGAAAAAACACTTTTTGCACTTGTGATAGTGTTGAAAAACCACTTTTCGCACTTGTGTTAGTGTTGAAAAACCACTTTTCGCACTTGTGTTAGTGTTGAAAAACCACTTTTCGCACTTGTGTTGGTGCAGGAAACCACTTTTGCACTTGTATTGGTGTGGAAAAACCACTTTTCGCACTTGGGTTAGTGTTGAAAAACCACTTTTCGCACTTGTGTTAGTGTTGAAAAACCACTTTTTGCACTTGTGATAGTGTTGAAAAACCACTTTTTGCACTTGTGTTGGTGCAGGAAACCACTTTTGCACTTGTATTAGTGTGGAAAAACCACTTTTCGCACTTGTGTTAGTGTTGAAAAACCACTTTTCGCACTTGTGTTAGTGTTGAAAAACCACTTTTCGCACTTGTGTTGGTGCAGGAAACCACTTTTGCACTTGTATTAGTGTGGAAAAAACACTTTTTGCACTTGTGATAGTGTTGAAAAACCACTTTTCGCACTTGTGTTAGTGTTGAAAAACCACTTTTCGCACTTGTGTTGGTGCAGGAAACCACTTCTGCACTTGTATTAGTGTGGAAAAACCACTTTTCGCACTTGTGTTAGTGTTGAAAAACCACTTTTCGCACCTGTGTTAGTGTTGAAAAACCACTTTTCGCACTTGTGTTAGTGTTGAAAAACCACTTTTCGCACTTGTGTTGGTGCAGAAAACCACTTTTGCACTTGTACTAGTGTGGAAAAAACACTTTTTGCACTTGTGATAGTGTTGAAAAACCACTTTTCGCACTTGTGTTAGTGTTGAAAAAGGACTTTTCGCACTTGTGTTGGTGCAGGAAACCACTTTTGCACTTGTATTAGTGTGGAAAAAACACTTTTCGCACTTGTGCTAGTGTTGAAAAACCACTTTTCGCACTTGTGTTAGTGTTGAAAAACCACTTTTCGCACTTGTGTTGGTGCAGAAAACCACTTTTGCACTTGTATTAGTGTGGAAAAAACACCTTTTGCACTTGTGATAGTGTTGAAAAACCACTTTTCGCACTTGTGTTAGTGTTGAAAAACCACTTTTCGCACTTGTGTTAGTGTTGAAAAACCACTTTTCGCAGTTGTGTTGGTGCAGGAAACCACTTTTGCACTTGTATTAGTGTGGAAGAAACACTTTTTGCACTTGTGATAGTGTTGAAAAACCACTTTTCGCACTTGTGTTAGTGTTGAAAAAGCACTTTTCACACTTGTGTTGGTGCAGGAAACCACTTTTGCACTTGTATTAGTGTGGAAAAAACACTTTTCGCACTTGTGTTAGTGTTGAAAAACCACTTTTTGCACTTGTGTTAGTGTTGAAAAACCACTTTTCGCACTTGTGTTGGTGCAGGAAACCACTTTTGCACTTGTATTAGTGTGGAAAAACACTTTTTGCACTTGTGATAGTGTTGAAAAACCACTTTTCGCACTTGTGTTGGTGCAGGAAACCACTTTTGCACTTGTATTAGTGTGGAAAAAACACTTTTTGCACTTGTGATAGTGTTGAAAAACCACTTTTCGCACTTGTGTTAGTGTTGAAAAACCACTTTTCGCACTTGTGTTGGTGCAGGAAACCACTTTTGCACTTGTATTAGTGTGGAAAAAACACTTTTTGCACTTGTGATAGTGTTGAAAAACCACTTTTTGCACTTGTGTTAGTGTTGAAAAACCACTTTTCGCACTTGTGTTAGTGTTGAAAAACCACTTTTCACACTTGTGTTGGTGCAGGAAACCACTTTTGCACTTGTATTAGTGTGGAAAAAACACTTTTTGCACTTGTGATAGTGTTGAAAAACCACTTTTCGCACTTGTGTTAGTGTTGAAAAACCACTTTTCGCACTTGTGTTAGTGTTGAAAAACCACTTTTCGCACTTGTGTTGGTGCAGGAAACCACTTTTGCACTTGTATTGGTGTGGAAAAACCACTTTTCGCACTTGGGTTAGTGTTGAAAAACCACTTTTCGCACTTGTGTTAGTGTTGAAAAACCACTTTTTGCACTTGTGTTAGTGTTGAAAAACCACTTTTCGCACTTGTGTTGGTGCAGGAAACCACTTTTGCACTTGTATTAGTGTGGAAAAACCACTTTTCGCACTTGTGTTAGTGTTGAAAAACCACTTTTCGCACTTGTGTTAGTGTTGAAAAACCACTTTTCGCACTTGTGTTGGTGCAGGAAACCACTTTTGCACTTGTATTAGTGTGGAAAAAACACTTTTTGCACTTGTGATAGTGTTGAAAAACCACTTTTCGCACTTGTGTTAGTGTTGAAAAACCACTTTTCGCACTTGTGTTGGTACAGGAAACCACTTTTGCACTTGTATTAGTGTGGAAAAAACACTTTTTGCACTTGTGATAGTGTTGAAAAACCACTTTTCGCACTTGTGTTAGTGTTGAAAAACCACTTTTCGCACTTGTGTTGGTGCAGAAAACCACTTTTGCACTTGTATTAGTGTGGAAAAAACACTTTTTGCACTTGTGATAGTGTTGAAAAACCACTTTTCGCACTTGTGTTAGTGTTGAAAAAACACTTTTCGCACTTGTGTTAGTGTTGAAAAACCAATTTTCGCACTTGTGTTGGTGCAGGAAACCACTATTGCACTTGTATTAGTGTGGAAGAAACACTTTTTGCACTTGTGATAGTGTTGAAAAACCACTTTTCGCACTTGTGTTAGTGTTGAAAAAGCACTTTTCACACTTGTGTTGGTGCAGGAAACCACTTTTGCACTTGTATTAGTGTGGAAAAAACACTTTTCGCACTTGTGTTAGTGTTGAAAAACCACTTTTTGCACTTGTGTTAGTGTTGAAAAACCACTTTTCGCACTTGTGTTGGTGCAGGAAACCACTTTTGCACTTGTATTAGTGTGGAAAAAACACTTTTTGCACTTGTGATAGTGTTGAAAAACCACTTTTCGCACTTGTGTTGGTGCAGGAAACCACTTTTGCACTTGTATTAGTGTGGAAAAAACACTTTTTGCACTTGTGATAGTGTTGAAAAACCACTTTTCGCACTTGTGTTAGTGTTGAAAAACCACTTTTCGCACTTGTGTTGGTGCAGGAAACCACTTTTGCACTTGTATTAGTGTGGAAAAAACACTTTTTGCACTTGTGATAGTGTTGAAAAACCACTTTTCGCACTTGTGTTAGTGTTGAAAAACCACTTTTCGCACTTGTGTTAGTGTTGAAAAACCACTTTTCGCACTTGTGTTGGTGCAGGAAACCACTTTTGCACTTGTATTGGTGTGGAAAAACTTTCGCACTTGGGTTAGTGTTGAAAAACCACTTTTCGCACTTGTGTTAGTGTTGAAAAACCACTTTTTGCACTTGTGTTAGTGTTGAAAAACCACTTTTTGCACTTGTGTTAGTGTTGAAAAACCACTTTTCACACTTGTGTTGGTGCAGGAAACCACTTTTGCACTTGTATTAGTGTGGAAAAAACACTTTTTGCACTTGTGATAGTGTTGAAAAACCACTTTTCGCACTTGTGTTAGTGTTGAAAAACCACTTTTCGCACTTGTGTTAGTGTTGAAAAACCACTTTTCGCACTTGTGTTGGTGCAGGAAACCACTTTTGCACTTGTATTGGTGTGGAAAAACCACTTTTCGCACTTGGGTTAGTGTTGAAAAACCACTTTTCGCACTTGTGTTAGTGTTGAAAAACCACTTTTTGCACTTGTGTTAGTGTTGAAAAACCACTTTTCGCACTTGTGTTGGTGCAGGAAACCACTTTTGCACTTGTATTAGTGTGGAAAAACCACTTTTCGCACTTGTGTTAGTGTTGAAAAACCACTTTTCGCACTTGTGTTAGTGTTGAAAAACCACTTTTCGCACTTGTGTTGGTGCAGGAAACCACTTTTGCACTTGTATTAGTGTGGAAAAAACACTTTTTGCACTTGTGATAGTGTTGAAAAACCACTTTTCGCACTTGTGTTAGTGTTGAAAAACCACTTTTCGCACTTGTGTTGGTGCAGGAAACCACTTCTGCACTTGTATTAGTGTGGAAAAACCACTTTTCGCACTTGTGTTAGTGTTGAAAAACCACTTTTCGCACCTGTGTTAGTGTTGAAAAACCACTTTTCGCACTTGTGTTAGTGTTGAAAAACCACTTTTCGCACTTGTGTTGGTGCAGAAAACCACTTTTGCACTTGTACTAGTGTGGAAAAAACACTTTTTGCACTTGTGATAGTGTTGAAAAACCACTTTTCGCACTTGTGTTAGTGTTGAAAAAGGACTTTTCGCACTTGTGTTGGTGCAGGAAACCACTTTTGCACTTGTATTAGTGTGGAAAAAACACTTTTCGCACTTGTGCTAGTGTTGAAAAACCACTTTTCGCACTTGTGTTAGTGTTGAAAAACCACTTTTCGCACTTGTGTTGGTGCAGGAAACCACTTTTGCACTTGTATTAGTGTGGAAAAAACACTTTTTGCACTTGTGATAGTGTTGAAAAACCACTTTTCGCACTTGTGTTGGTGCAGGAAACCACTTTTGCACTTGTATTAGTGTGGAAAAAACACTTTTTGCACTTGTGATAGTGTTGAAAAACCACTTTTTGCACTTGTGTTAGTGTTGAAAAACCACTTTTTGCACTTGTGTTAGTGTTGAAAAACCACTTTTCACACTTGTGTTGGTGCAGGAAACCACTTTTGCACTTGTATTAGTGTGGAAAAAACACTTTTTGCACTTGTGATAGTGTTGAAAAACCACTTTTCGCACTTGTGTTAGTGTTGAAAAAACACTTTTCGCACTTGTGTTGGTGCAGGAAACCATTTTTGCACTTGTATTAGTGTGGAAAAACCACTTTTCGCACTTGGGTTAGTGTTGAAAAACTACTTTTCGCACTTGTGTTAGTGTTGAAAAACCACTTTTTGCACTTGTGTTAGTGTTGAAAAACCACTTTTTGCACTTGTGTTAGTGCAGGAAACCACTTTTGCACTTGTATTAGTGTGGAAAACCACTTTTCGCACTTGTGTTAGTGTTGAAAACCACTTTTCGCACTTGTGTTAGTGTTGAAAAACCACTTTTCGCACTTGTGTTGGTGCAGGAAACCACTTTTGCACTTGTATTAGTGTGGTAAAAACACTTTTTGCACTTGTGATAGTGTTGAAAAACCACTTTTCGCACTTGTGTTAGTGTTGAAAAACCACTTTTCGCACTTGTGTTGGTGCAGGAAACCACTTTTGCATTTGTATTAGTGTGGAAAAACCACTTTTCGCACTTGTGTTAGTGTTGAAAAACCACTTTTCGCACTTGTGTTAGTGTTGAAAAACCACTTTTCGCACTTGTGTTGGTGCAGGAAACCACTTTTGCACTTGTATTAGTGTGGAAAAAACACTTTTTGCACTTGTGATAGTGTTGAAAAACCACTTTTCGCACCTGTGTTAGTGTTGAAAAACCACTTTTCGCACTTGTGTTAGTGTTGAAAAACCACTTTTCGCACTTGTATTGGTGCAGGAAACCACTTTTGCACTTGTATTAGTGTGGAAAAAACACTTTTTGCACTTGTGATAGTGTTGAAAAACCACTTTTCGCACTTGTGTTGGTGCAGGAAACCACTTTTGCACTTGTATTAGTGTGGAAAAAACACTTTTTGCACTTGTGATAGTGTTGAAAAACCACTTTTCGCACTTGTGTTAGTGTTGAAAAACCACTTTTCGCACTTGTGTTGGTGCAGGAAACCACTTTTGCACTTGTATTAGTGTGGAAAAGCCACTTTTCGCACTTGTGTTAGTGTTGAAAAACCACTTTTCGCACTTGTGTTAGTGTTGAAAAACCACTTTTCGCACTTGTGTTGGTGCAGGAAACCACTTTTGCACTTGTATTAGTGTGGAAAAAACACTTTTTGCACTTGTGATAGTGTTGAAAAACCACTTTTCGCACTTGTGTTAGTGTTGAAAAACCACTTTTCGCACTTGTGTTGGTGCAGAAAACCACTTTTGCACTTGTATTAGTGTGGAAAAAACACTTTTTGCACTTGTGATAGTGTTGAAAAACCACTTTTCGCACTTGTGTTAGCGTTGAAAAACCACTTTTCGCACTTGTGTTAGTGTTGAAAAACCACTTTTCGCACTTGTGTTGGTGCAGGAAACCACTTTTGCACTTGTATTAGTGTGGAAGAAACACTTTTTGCACTTGTGATAGTGTTGAAAAACCACTTTTCGCACTTGTGTTAGTGTTGAAAAAGCACTTTTCACACTTGTGTTGGTGCAGGAAACCACTTTTGCACTTGTATTAGTGTGGAAAAAACACTTTTCGCACTTGTGTTAGTGTTGAAAAACCACTTTTTGCACTTGTGTTAGTGTTGAAAAAACACTTTTCGCACTTGTGTTGGTGCAGGAAACCACTTTTGCACTTGTATTAGTGTGGAAAAAACAATTTTTGCACTTGTGATAGTGTTGAAAAACCACTTTTCGCACTTGTGTTGGTGCAGGAAACCACTTTTGCACTTGTATTAGTGTGGAAAAAACACTTTTTGCACTTGTGATAGTGTTGAAAAACCACTTTTTGCACTTGTGTTAGTGTTGAAAAACCACTTTTCGCACTTGTGTTGGTGCACGAAACCACTTTTGCACTTGTATTAGTGTGGAAAAAACACTTTTTGCACTTGTGATAGTGTTGAAAAACCACTTTTTGCACTTGTGTTAGTGTTGAAAAACCACTTTTCGCACTTGTGTTAGTGTTGAAAAACCACTTTTCACACTTGTGTTGGTGCAGGAAACCACTTTTGCACTTGTATTAGTGTGGAAAAAACACTTTTTGCACTTGTGATAGTGTTGAAAAACCACTTTTCGCACTTGTGTTAGTGTTGAAAAACCACTTTTCGCACTTGTGTTAGTGTTGAAAAACCACTTTTCGCACTTGTGTTGGTGCAGGAAACCACTTTTGCACTTGTATTGGTGTGGAAAAACCACTTTTCGCACTTGGGTTAGTGTTGAAAAACCACTTTTCGCACTTGTGTTAGTGTTGAAAAACCACTTTTTGCACTTGTGTTAGTGTTGAAAAACCACTTTTCGCACTTGTGTTGGTGCAGGAAACCACTTTTGCACTTGTATTAGTGTGGAAAAACAACTTTTCGCACTTGTGTTAGTGTTGAAAAACCACTTTTCGCACTTGTGTTAGTGTTGAAAAACCACTTTTCGCACTTGTGTTGGTGCAGGAAACCACTTTTGCACTTGTATTAGTGTGGAAAAAACACTTTTTGCACTTGTGATAGTGTTGAAAAACCACTTTTCGCACTTGTGTTAGTGTTGAAAAACCACTTTTCGCACTTGTGTTGGTGCAGGAAACCACTTCTGCACTTGTATTAGTGTGGAAAAACCACTTTTCGCACTTGTGTTAGTGTTGAAAAACCACTTTTCGCACCTGTGTTAGTGTTGAAAAACCACTTTTCGCACTTGTGTTAGTGTTGAAAAACCACTTTTCGCACTTGTGTTGGTGCAGAAAACCACTTTTGCACTTGTACTAGTGTGGAAAAAACACTTTTTGCACTTGTGATAGTGTTGAAAAACCACTTTTCGCACTTGTGTTAGTGTTGAAAAAGGACTTTTCGCACTTGTGTTGGTGCAGGAAACCACTTTTGCACTTGTATTAGTGTGGAAAAAACACTTTTTGCACTTGTGCTAGTGTTGAAAAACCACTTTTCGCACTTGTGTTAGTGTTGAAAAACCACTTTTCGCACTTGTGTTGGTGCAGGAAACCACTTTTGCACTTGTTTTAGTGTGGAAAAAACACTTTTTGCACTTGTGATAGTGTTGAAAAACCACTTTTCGCACTTGTGTTGGTGCAGGAAACCACTTTTGCACTTGTATTAGTGTGGAAAAAACACTTTTTGCACTTGTGATAGTGTTGAAAAACCACTTTTCGCACTTGTGTTAGTGTTGAAAAACCACTTTTCGCACTTGTGTTGGTGCAGGAAACCACTTTTGCACTTGTATTAGTGTGGAAAAAACACTTTTTGCACTTGTGATAGTGTTGAAAAACCACTTTTTGCACTTGTGTTAGTGTTGAAAAACCACTTTTCGCACTTGTGTTAGTGTTGAAAAACCACTTTTCACACTTGTGTTGGTGCAGGAAACCACTTTTGCACTTGTATTAGTGTGGAAAAAACACTTTTTGCACTTGTGATAGTGTTGAAAAACCACTTTTCGCACTTGTGTTAGTGTTGAAAAAACACTTTTCGCACTTGTGTTGGTGCAGGAAACCATTTTTGCACTTGTATTAGTGTGGAAAAACCACTTTTCGCACTTGGGTTAGTGTTGAAAAACCACTTTTCGCACTTGTGTTAGTGTTGAAAAACCACTTTTTGCACTTGTGTTAGTGTTGAAAAACCACTTTTCGCACTTGTGTTGGTGCAGGAAACCACTTTTGCACTTGTATTAGTGTGGAAAAACCACTTTTCGCACTTGTGTTAGTGTTGAAAAACCACTTTTCGCACTTGTGTTAGTGTTGAAAAACCACTTTTCGCACTTGTGTTGGTGCAGGAAACCACTTTTGCACTTGTATTAGTGTGGTAAAAACACTTTTTGCACTTGTGATAGTGTTGAAAAACCACTTTTCGCACTTGTGTTAGTGTTGAAAAACCACTTTTCGCACTTGTGTTGGTGCAGGAAACCACTTTTGCACTTGTATTAGTGTGGAAAAACCACTTTTCGCACTTGTGTTAGTGTTGAAAAACCACTTTTCGCACTTGTGTTAGTGTTGAAAAACCACTTTTCGCACTTGTGTTGGTGCAGGAAATCACTTTTGCACTTGTATTAGTGTGGAAAAAACACTTTTTGCACTTGTGATAGTGTTGAAAAACCACTTTTCGCACCTGTGTTAGTGTTGAAAAACCACTTTTCGCACTTGTGTTAGTGTTGAAAAACCACTTTTCGCACTTGTGTTGGTGCAGGAAACCACTTTTGCACTTGTATTAGTGTGGAAAAAACACTTTTCGCACTTGTGTTAGTGTTGAAAAACCACTTTTTGCACTTGTGTTAGTGTTGAAAAAACACTTTTCGCACTTGTGTTGGTGCAGGAAACCACTTTTGCACTTGTATTAGTGTGGAAAAAACAATTTTTGCACTTGTGATAGTGTTGAAAAACCACTTTTCGCACTTGTGTTGGTGCAGGAAACCACTTTTGCACTTGTATTAGTGTGGAAAAAACACTTTTTGCACTTGTGATAGTGTTGAAAAACCACTTTTCGCACTTGTGTTAGTGTTGAAAAACCACTTTTCGCACTTGTGTTGGTGCACGAAACCACTTTTGCACTTGTATTAGTGTGGAAAAAACACTTTTTGCACTTGTGATAGTGTTGAAAAACCACTTTTTGCACTTGTGTTAGTGTTGAAAAACCACTTTTCGCACTTGTGTTGGTGCAGGAAACCACTTTTGCACTTGTATTAGTGTGGAAAAAACAATTTTTGCACTTGTGATAGTGTTGAAAAACCACTTTTCGCACTTGTGTTGGTGCAGGAAACCACTTTTGCACTTGTATTAGTGTGGAAAAAACACTTTTTGCACTTGTGATAGTGTTGAAAAACCACTTTTTGCACTTGTGTTAGTGTTGAAAAACCACTTTTCGCACTTGTGTTGGTGCACGAAACCACTTTTGCACTTGTATTAGTGTGGAAAAAACACTTTTTGCACTTGTGATAGTGTTGAAAAACCACTTTTTGCACTTGTGTTAGTGTTGAAAAACCACTTTTCGCACTTGTGTTAGTGTTGAAAAACCACTTTTCACACTTGTGTTGGTGCAGGAAACCACTTTTGCACTTGTATTAGTGTGGAAAAAACACTTTTTGCACTTGTGATAGTGTTGAAAAACCACTTTTCGCACTTGTGTTAGTGTTGAAAAACCACTTTTCGCACTTGTGTTAGTGTTGAAAAACCACTTTTCGCACTTGTGTTGGTGCAGGAAACCACTTTTGCACTTGTATTGGTGTGGAAAAACCACTTTTCGCACTTGGGTTAGTGTTGAAAAACCACTTTTCGCACTTGTGTTAGTGTTGAAAAACCACTTTTTGCACTTGTGTTAGTGTTGAAAAACCACTTTTCGCACTTGTGTTGGTGCAGGAAACCACTTTTGCACTTGTATTAGTGTGGAAAAACAACTTTTCGCACTTGTGTTAGTGTTGAAAAACCACTTTTCGCACTTGTGTTAGTGTTGAAAAACCACTTTTCGCACTTGTGTTGGTGCAGGAAACCACTTTTGCACTTGTATTAGTGTGGAAAAAACACTTTTTGCACTTGTGATAGTGTTGAAAAACCACTTTTCGCACTTGTGTTAGTGTTGAAAAACCACTTTTCGCACTTGTGTTGGTGCAGGAAACCACTTCTGCACTTGTATTAGTGTGGAAAAACCACTTTTCGCACTTGTGTTAGTGTTGAAAAACCACTTTTCGCACCTGTGTTAGTGTTGAAAAACCACTTTTCGCACTTGTGTTAGTGTTGAAAAACCACTTTTCGCACTTGTGTTGGTGCAGAAAACCACTTTTGCACTTGTACTAGTGTGGAAAAAACACTTTTTGCACTTGTGATAGTGTTGAAAAACCACTTTTCGCACTTGTGTTAGTGTTGAAAAAGGACTTTTCGCACTTGTGTTGGTGCAGGAAACCACTTTTGCACTTGTATTAGTGTGGAAAAAACACTTTTTGCACTTGTGCTAGTGTTGAAAAACCACTTTTCGCACTTGTGTTAGTGTTGAAAAACCACTTTTCGCACTTGTGTTGGTGCAGGAAACCACTTTTGCACTTGTTTTAGTGTGGAAAAAACACTTTTTGCACTTGTGATAGTGTTGAAAAACCACTTTTCGCACTTGTGTTGGTGCAGGAAACCACTTTTGCACTTGTATTAGTGTGGAAAAAACACTTTTTGCACTTGTGATAGTGTTGAAAAACCACTTTTCGCACTTGTGTTAGTGTTGAAAAACCACTTTTCGCACTTGTGTTGGTGCAGGAAACCACTTTTGCACTTGTATTAGTGTGGAAAAAACACTTTTTGCACTTGTGATAGTGTTGAAAAACCACTTTTTGCACTTGTGTTAGTGTTGAAAAACCACTTTTCGCACTTGTGTTAGTGTTGAAAAACCACTTTTCACACTTGTGTTGGTGCAGGAAACCACTTTTGCACTTGTATTAGTGTGGAAAAAACACTTTTTGCACTTGTGATAGTGTTGAAAAACCACTTTTCGCACTTGTGTTAGTGTTGAAAAAACACTTTTCGCACTTGTGTTGGTGCAGGAAACCATTTTTGCACTTGTATTAGTGTGGAAAAACCACTTTTCGCACTTGGGTTAGTGTTGAAAAACCACTTTTCGCACTTGTGTTAGTGTTGAAAAACCACTTTTTGCACTTGTGTTAGTGTTGAAAAACCACTTTTCGCACTTGTGTTGGTGCAGGAAACCACTTTTGCACTTGTATTAGTGTGGAAAAACCACTTTTCGCACTTGTGTTAGTGTTGAAAAACCACTTTTCGCACTTGTGTTAGTGTTGAAAAACCACTTTTCGCACTTGTGTTGGTGCAGGAAACCACTTTTGCACTTGTATTAGTGTGGTAAAAACACTTTTTGCACTTGTGATAGTGTTGAAAAACCACTTTTCGCACTTGTGTTAGTGTTGAAAAACCACTTTTCGCACTTGTGTTGGTGCAGGAAACCACTTTTGCATTTGTATTAGTGTGGAAAAACCACTTTTCGCACTTGTGTTAGTGTTGAAAAACCACTTTTCGCACTTGTGTTAGTGTTGAAAAACCACTTTTCGCACTTGTGTTGGTGCAGGAAATCACTTTTGCACTTGTATTAGTGTGGAAAAAACACTTTTTGCACTTGTGATAGTGTTGAAAAACCACTTTTCGCACCTGTGTTAGTGTTGAAAAACCACTTTTCGCACTTGTGTTAGTGTTGAAAAACCACTTTTCGCACTTGTGTTGGTGCAGGAAACCACTTTTGCACTTGTATTAGTGTGGAAAAAACACTTTTCGCACTTGTGTTAGTGTTGAAAAACCACTTTTTGCACTTGTGTTAGTGTTGAAAAAACACTTTTCGCACTTGTGTTGGTGCAGGAAACCACTTTTGCACTTGTATTAGTGTGGAAAAAACAATTTTTGCACTTGTGATAGTGTTGAAAAAAACCACTTTTCGCACTTGTGTTAGTGTTGAAAAACCACTTTTCGCACTTGTGTTGGTGCAGGAAACCACTTCTGCACTTGTATTAGTGTGGAAAAACCACTTTTCGCACTTGTGTTAGTGTTGAAAAACCACTTTTCGCACCTGTGTTAGTGTTGAAAAACCACTTTTCGCACTTGTGTTAGTGTTGAAAAACCACTTTTCGCACTTGTGTTGTTGCAGAAAACCACTTTTGCACTTGTACTAGTGTGGAAAAAACACTTTTTGCACTTGTGATAGTGTTGAAAAACCACTTTTCGCACTTGTGTTAGTGTTGAAAAAGGACTTTTCGCACTTGTGTTGGTTCAGGAAACCACTTTTGCACTTGTATTAGTGTGGAAAAAACACTTTTCGCACTTGTGCTAGTGTTGAAAAACCACTTTTCGCACTTGTGTTAGTGTTGAAAAACCACTTTTTGCACTTGTGTTGGTGCAGGAAACCACTTTTGCACTTGTATTAGTGTGGAAAAAAACACTTTTTGCACTTGTGATAGTGTTGAAAAACCACTTTTCGCACTTGTGTTGGTGCAGGAAACCACTTTTGCACTTGTATTAGTGTGGAAAAAACACTTTTTGCACTTGTGATAGTGTTGAAAAACCACTTTTTGCACTTGTGTTAGTGTTGAAAAACCACTTTTCGCACTTGTGTTGGTGCAGGAAACCACTTTTGCACTTGTATTAGTGTGGAAAAAACACTTTTTGCACTTGTGATAGTGTTGAAAAACCACTTTTTGCACTTGTGTTAGTGTTGAAAAACCACTTTTCGCACTTGTGTTAGTGTTGAAAAACCACTTTTCACACTTGTGTTGGTGCAGGAAACCACTTTTGCACTTGTATTAGTGTGGAAAAAATACTTTTTGCACTTGTGATAGTGTTGAAAAACCACTTTTCGCACTTGTGTTAGTGTTGAAAAAACACTTTTCGCACTTGTGTTGGTGCAGGAAACCATTTTTGCACTTGTATTAGTGTGGAAAAACCACTTTTCGCACTTGGGTTAGTGTTGAAAAACCACTTTTCGCACTTGTGTTAGTGTTGAAAAACCACTTTTTGCACTTGTGTTAGTGTTGAAAAACCACTTTTCGCACTTGTGTTAGTGTTGAAAAACCACTTTTCGCACTTGTGTTAGTGTTGAAAAACCACTTTTCGCACTTGTGTTATTGTTGAAAAACCACTTTTCGCACTTGTGTTATTGTTGAAAAACCACTTTTCGCACTTGTGTTGGTGCAGGAAACCACTTTTGCACTTGTATTAGTGTGGAAAAAACACTTTTTGCACTTGTGATAGTGTTGAAAAACCACTTTTCGCACTTGTGTTAGTGTTGAAAAACCACTTTTCGCACTTGTGTTGGTGCAGGAAACCACTTTTGCACTTGTATTAGTGTGGAAAAACCACTTTTCGCACTTGTGTTAGTGTTGAAAAACCACTTTTCGCACTTGTGTTAGTGTTGAAAAACCACTTTTCGCACTTGTGTTGGTGCAGGAAACCACTTTTGCACTTGTATTAGTGTGGAAAAAACACTTTTTGCACTTGTGATAGTGTTGAAAAACCACTTTTCGCACTTGTGTTAGTGTTGAAAAACCACTTTTCGCACTTGTGTTGGTGCAGAAAACCACTTTTGCACTTGTATTAGTGTGGAAAAAACACTTTTTGCACTTGTGATAGTGTTGAAAAACCACTTTTCGCACTTGTGTTAGTGTTGAAAAGCCACTTTTCGCACTTGTGTTAGTGTTGAAAAACCACTTTTCGCACTTGTGTTAGTGTTGAAAACCACTTTTCGCACTTGTGTTAGTGTTGAAAAACCACTTTTCACACTTGTGTTGGTGCAGGAAACCACTTTTGCACTTGTATTAGTGTGGAAAAAACACTTTTTGCACTTGTGATAGTGTTGAAAAACCACTTTTCGCACTTGTGTTAGTGTTGAAAAACCACTTTTCGCACTTGTGTTAGTGTTGAAAAACCACTTTTCGCACTTGTGTTGGTGCAGGAAACCACTTTTGCACTTGTATTGGTGTGGAAAAACCACTTTTCGCACTTGGGTTAGTGTTGAAAAACCACTTTTCGCACTTGTGTTAGTGTTGAAAAACCACTTTTTGCACTTGTGTTAGTGTTGAAAAACCACTTTTCGCATTTGTGTTGGTGCAGGAAACCACTTTTGCACTTGTATTAGTGTGGAAAAACCACTTTTCGCACTTGTGTTAGTGTTGAAAAACCACTTTTCGCACTTGTGTTAGTGTTGAAAAACCACTTTTCGCACTTGTGTTGGTGCAGGAAACCACTTTTGCACTTGTATTAGTGTGGAAAAAAACACTTTTTGCACTTGTGATAGTGTTGAAAAACCACTTTTCGCACTTGTGTTAGTGTTGAAAAACCACTTTTCGCACTTGTGTTGGTGCAGGAAACCACTTTTGCACTTGTATTAGTGTGGAAAAAACACTTTTTGCACTTGTGATAGTGTTGAAAAACCACTTTTCGCACTTGTGTTAGTGTTGAAAAACCACTTTTCGCACTTGTGTTGGTGCAGGAGACCACTTCTGCACTTGTATTAGTGTGGAAAAACCACTTTTCGCACTTGTGTTAGTGTTGAAAAACCACTTTTCGCACCTGTGTTAGTGTTGAAAAACCACTTTTCGCACTTGTGTTAGTGTTGAAAAACCACTTTTCGCACTTGTGTTGGTGCAGAAAACCACTTTTGCACTTGTACTAGTGTGGAAAAAACACTTTTTGCACTTGTGATAGTGTTGAAAAACCACTTTTCGCACTTGTGTTAGTGTTGAAAAAGGACTTTTCGCACTTGTGTTGGTGCAGGAAACCACTTTTGCACTTGTATTAGTGTGGAAAAAACACTTTTTGCACTTGTGCTAGTGTTGAAAAACCACTTTTTGCACTTGTGTTAGTGTTGAGAAACCACTTTTTGCACTTGTGTTGGTGCAGGAAACCACTTTTGCACTTGTATTAGTGTGGAAAAAACACTTTTTGCACTTGTGATAGTGTTGAAAAACCACTTTTCGCACTTGTGTTGGTGCAGGAAACCACTTTTGCACTTGTATTAGTGTGGAAAAAACACTTTTTGCACTTGTGATAGTGTTGAAAAACCACTTTTCGCACTTGTGTTAGTGTTGAAAAACCACTTTTCGCACTTGTGTTGGTGCAGGAAACCACTTTTGCACTTGTATTAGTGTGGAAAAAACACTTTTTGCACTTGTGATAGTGTTGAAAAACCACTTTTTGCACTTGTGTTAGTATTGAAAAAACACTTTTCGCACTTGTGTTAGTGTTGAAAAACCACTTTTCACACTTGTGTTGGTGCAGGAAACCACTTTTGCACTTGTATTAGTGTGGAAAAAACACTTTTTGCACTTGTGATAGTGTTGAAAAACCACTTTTCGCACTTGTGTTAGTGTTGAAAAAAGACTTTTCGCACTTGTGTTGGTGCAGGAAACCATTTTTGCACTTGTATTAGTGTGGAAAAACCACTTTTCGCACTTGGGTTAGTGTTGAAAAACCACTTTTCGCACTTGTGTTAGTGTTGAAAAACCACTTTTTGCACTTGTGTTAGTGTTGAAAAACCACTTTTCGCACTTGTG
Organism: Myxine glutinosa; assembly: GCF_964187855.1. Taxonomy (NCBI): domain Eukaryota; kingdom Metazoa; phylum Chordata; class Myxini; order Myxiniformes; family Myxinidae; genus Myxine; species Myxine glutinosa. The sequence goes on along the minus strand of NW_027616898.1, from coordinate 123,971 downwards.
TTAGTGTTGAAAAACCACTTTTCGCACTTGTGTTAGTGTTGAAAAACCACTTTTCGCACTTGTGTTATTGTTGAAAAACCACTTTTCGCACTTGTGTTGGTGCAGGAAACCACATTTGCACTTGTATTAGTGTGGAAAAAACACTTTTTGCACTTGTGATAGTGTTGAAAAACCACTTTTCGCACTTGTGTTAGTGTTAAAAACCCACTTTTCGCACTTGTGTTGGTGCAGTAAACCACTTTTGCACTTGTATTAGTGTGGAAAAACCACTTTTCGCACTTGTGTTAGTGTTGAAAAACCACTTTTCGCACTTGTGTTAGTGTTGAAAAACCACTTTTCGCACTTGCGTTGGTGCAGGAAACCACTTTTGCACTTGTATTAGTGTGGAAAAAACACTTTTTGCACTTGTGATAGTGTTGAAAAACCACTTTTCGCACTTGTGTTAGTGTTGAAAAACCACTTTTCGCACTTGTGTTGGTGCAGAAAACCACTTTTGCACTTGTATTAGTGTTGAAAAACCACTTTTCGCACTTGTGTTAGTGTTGAAAAGCCACTTTTCGCACTTGTGTTAGTGTTGAAAAACCACTTTTCGCACTTGTGTTGGTGCAGGAAACCACTTTTGCACTTGTATTAGTGTGGAAAAAACACTTTTCGCACTTGTGTTAGTGTTGAAAAACCACTTTTTGCACTTGTGTTAGTGTTGAAAAACCACTTTTCGCACTTGTGTTGGTGCAGGAAACCACTTTTGCACTTGTATTAGTGTGGAAAAAACACTTTTTGCACTTGTGATAGTGTTGAAAAACCACTTTTCGCACTTGTGTTGGTGCAGGAAACCACTTTTGCACTTGTATTAGTGTGGAAAAAACACTTTTTGCACTTGTGATAGTGTTGAAAAACCACTTTTCGCACTTGTGTTAGTGTTGAAAAACCACTTTTCGCACTTGTGTTGGTGCAGGAAACCACTTTTGCACTTGTATTAGTGTGGAAAAAACACTTTTTGCACTTGTGATAGTGTTGAAAAACCACTTTTTGCACTTGTGTTAGTGTTGAAAAACCACTTTTCGCACTTGTGTTAGTGTTTAAAAACCACTTTTCACACTTGTGTTGGTGCAGGAAACCACTTTTGCACTTGTATTAGTGTGGAAAAAACACTTTTTGCACTTGTGATAGTGTTGAAAAACCACTTTTCGCACTTGTGTTAGTGTTGAAAAACCACTTTTCGCACTTGTGTTAGTGTTGAAAAACCACTTTTCGCACTTGTGTTGGTGCAGGAAACCACTTTTGCACTTGTATTGGTGTGGAAAAACCACTTTTCGCACTTGGGTTAGTGTTGAAAAACCACTTTTCGCACTTGTGTTAGTGTTGAAAAACCACTTTTTGCACTTGTGTTAGTGTTGAAAAACCACTTTTCACACTTGTGTTGGTGCAGGAAACCACTTTTGCACTTGTATTAGTGTGGAAAAAACACTTTTTGCACTTGTGATAGTGTTGAAAAACCACTTTTCGCACTTGTGTTAGTGTTGAAAAACCACTTTTCGCACTTGTGTTAGTGTTGAAAAACCACTTTTTGCACTTGTGTTAGTGTTGAAAAACCACTTTTCGCACTTGTGTTGGTGCAGGAAACCACTTTTGCACTTGTATTAGTGTGGAAAAAACCACTTTTCGCACTTGTGTTAGTGTTGAAAAACCACTTTTCGCACTTGTGTTAGTGTTGAAAAACCACTTTTCGCACTTGTGTTGGTGCAGGAAACCACTTTTTGCACTTGTATTAGTGTGGTAAAAACACTTTTTGCACTTGTGATAGTGTTGAAAAACCACTTTTCGCACTTGTGTTAGTGTTGAAAAACCACTTTTCGCACTTGTGTTGGTGCAGGAAACCACTTTTGCATTTGTAATTTGTATTAGTGTGGAAAAACCACTTTTCGCACTTGTGTTAGTGTTGAAAAACCACTTTTCGCACTTGTGTTAGTGTTGAAAAACCACTTTTCGCACTTGTGTTGGTGCAGGAAACTACTTTTGCACTTGTATAAGTGTGGAAAAAACACTTTTTGCACTTGTGATAGTGTTGAAAAACCACTTTTCGCACCTGTGTTAGTGTTGAAAAACCACTTTTCGCACTTGTGTTAGTGTTGAAAAACCACTTTTCGCACTTGTGTTAGTGTTGAAAAACCACTTTTCGCACTTGTGTTGGTGCAGAAAACCACTTTTGCACTTGTACTGGTGTGGAAAAAACACTTTTTGCACTTGTGATAGTGTTGAAAAACCACTTTTCGCACTTGTGTTAGTGTTGAAAAAGGACTTTTCGCACTTGTGTTGGTGCAGGAAACCACTTTTGCACTTGTATTAGTGTGGAAAAAACACTTTTTGCACTTGTGCTAGTGTTGAAAAACCACTTTTCGCACTTGTGTTAGTGTTGAGAAACCACTTTTTGCACTTGTGTTGGTGCAGGAAACCACTTTTGCACTTGTATTAGTGTGGAAAAAACACTTTTTGCACTTGTGATAGTGTTGAAAAACCACTTTTCGCACTTGTGTTGGTGCAGGAAACCACTTTTGCACTTGTATTAGTGTGGAAAAAACACTTTTTGCACTTGTGATAGTGTTGAAAAACCACTTTTCGCACTTGTGTTAGTGTTGAAAAACCACTTTTCGCACTTGTGTTGGTGCAGGAAACCACTTCTGCACTTGTATTAGTGTGGAAAAACCACTTTTCGCACTTGTGTTAGTGTTGAAAAACCACTTTTCGCACCTGTGTTAGTGTTGAAAAACCACTTTTCGCACTTGTGTTAGTGTTGAAAAACCACTTTTCGCACTTGTGTTGGTGCAGAAAACCACTTTTGCACTTGTACTAGTGTGGAAAAAACACTTTTTGCACTTGTGATAGTGTTGAAAAACCACTTTTCGCACTTGTGTTAGTGTTGAAAAAGGACTTTTCGCACTTGTGTTGGTGCAGGAAACCACTTTTGCACTTGTATTAGTGTGGAAAAAACACTTTTTGCACTTGTGCTAGTGTTGAAAAACCACTTTTCGCACTTGTGTTAGTGTTGAGAAACCACTTTTTGCACTTGTGTTGGTGCAGGAAACCACTTTTGCACTTGTATTAGTGTGGAAAAAACACTTTTTGCACTTGTGATAGTGTTGAAAAACCACTTTTCACACTTGTGTTGGTGCAGGAAACCACTTTTGCACTTGTATTAGTGTGGAAAAAACACTTTTTGCACTTGTGATAGTGTTGAAAAACCACTTTTCGCACTTGTGTTAGTGTTGAAAAACCACTTTTCGCACTTGTGTTGGTGCAGGAAACCACTTTTGCACTTGTATTAGTGTGGAAAAAACACTTTTTGCACTTGTGATAGTGTTGAAAAACCACTTTTTGCACTTGTGTTAGTATTGAAAAAACACTTTTCGCACTTGTGTTAGTGTTGAAAAACCACTTTTCACACTTGTGTTGGTGCAGGAAACCACTTTTGCACTTGTATTAGTGTGGAAAAAACACTTTTTGCACTTGTGATAGTGTTGAAAAACCACTTTTCGCACTTGTGTTAGTGTTGAAAAACCACTTTTCGCACTTGTGTTGGTGCAGAAAACCACTTTTGCACTTGTATTAGTGTTGAAAAACCACTTTTCGCACTTGTGTTAGTGTTGAAAAGCCACTTTTCGCACTTGTGTTAGTGTTGAAAAACCACTTTTCGCACTTGTGTTGGTGCAGGAAACCACTTTTGCACTTGTATTAGTGTGGAAAAAACACTTTTCGCACTTGTGTTAGTGTTGAAAAACCACTTTTTGCACTTGTGTTAGTGTTGAAAAACCACTTTTCGCACTTGTGTTGGTGCAGGAAACCACTTTTGCACTTGTATTAGTGTGGAAAAAACACTTTTTGCACTTGTGATAGTGTTGAAAAACCACTTTTCGCACTTGTGTTGGTGCAGGAAACCACTTTTGCACTTGTATTAGTGTGGAAAAAACACTTTTTGCACTTGTGATAGTGTTGAAAAACCACTTTTCGCACTTGTGTTAGTGTTGAAAAACCACTTTTCGCACTTGTGTTGGTGCAGGAAACCACTTTTGCACTTGTATTAGTGTGGAAAAAACACTTTTTGCACTTGTGATAGTGTTGAAAAACCACTTTTTGCACTTGTGTTAGTGTTGAAAAACCACTTTTCGCACTTGTGTTAGTGTTTAAAAACCACTTTTCACACTTGTGTTGGTGCAGGAAACCACTTTTGCACTTGTATTAGTGTGGAAAAAACACTTTTTGCACTTGTGATAGTGTTGAAAAACCACTTTTCGCACTTGTGTTAGTGTTGAAAAACCACTTTTCGCACTTGTGTTAGTGTTGAAAAACCACTTTTCGCACTTGTGTTGGTGCAGGAAACCACTTTTGCACTTGTATTGGTGTGGAAAAACCACTTTTCGCACTTGGGTTAGTGTTGAAAAACCACTTTTCGCACTTGTGTTAGTGTTGAAAAACCACTTTTTGCACTTGTGTTAGTGTTGAAAAACCACTTTTCACACTTGTGTTGGTGCAGGAAACCACTTTTGCACTTGTATTAGTGTGGAAAAAACACTTTTTGCACTTGTGATAGTGTTGAAAAACCACTTTTCGCACTTGTGTTAGTGTTGAAAAACCACTTTTCGCACTTGTGTTAGTGTTGAAAAACCACTTTTTGCACTTGTGTTAGTGTTGAAAAACCACTTTTCGCACTTGTGTTGGTGCAGGAAACCACTTTTGCACTTGTATTAGTGTGGAAAAACCACTTTTCGCACTTGTGTTAGTGTTGAAAAACCACTTTTCGCACTTGTGTTAGTGTTGAAAAACCACTTTTCGCACTTGTGTTGGTGCAGGAAACCACTTTTGCACTTGTATTAGTGTGGTAAAAACACTTTTTGCAATTGTGATAGTGTTGAAAAACCACTTTTCGCACTTGTGTTAGTGTTGAAAAACCACTTTTCGCACTTGTGTTGGTGCAGGAAACCACTTTTGCATTTGTATTAGTGTGGAAAAACCACTTTTCGCACTTGTGTTAGTGTTGAAAAACCACTTTTCGCACTTGTGTTAGTGTTGAAAAACCACTTTTCGCACTTGTGTTGGTGCAGGAAACTACTTTTGCACTTGTATAAGTGTGGAAAAAACACTTTTTGCACTTGTGATAGTGTTGAAAAACCACTTTTCGCACCTGTGTTAGTGTTGAAAAACCACTTTTCGCACTTGTGTTAGTGTTGAAAAACCACTTTTCGCACTTGTGTTAGTGTTGAAAAACCACTTTTCGCACTTGTGTTGGTGCAGAAAACCACTTTTGCACTTGTACTAGTGTGGAAAAAACACTTTTTGCACTTGTGATAGTGTTGAAAAACCACTTTTCGCACTTGTGTTAGTGTTGAAAAAGGACTTTTCGCACTTGTGTTGGTGCAGGAAACCACTTTTGCACTTGTATTAGTGTGGAAAAAACACTTTTTGCACTTGTGCTAGTGTTGAAAAACCACTTTTCGCACTTGTGTTAGTGTTGAGAAACCACTTTTTGCACTTGTGTTGGTGCAGGAAACCACTTTTGCACTTGTATTAGTGTGGAAAAAACACTTTTTGCACTTGTGATAGTGTTGAAAAACCACTTTTCGCACTTGTGTTGGTGCAGGAAACCACTTTTGCACTTGTATTAGTGTGGAAAAAACACTTTTTGCACTTGTGATAGTGTTGAAAAACCACTTTTCGCACTTGTGTTAGTGTTGAAAAACCACTTTTCGCACTTGTGTTGGTGCAGGAAACCACTTCTGCACTTGTATTAGTGTGGAAAAACCACTTTTCGCACTTGTGTTAGTGTTGAAAAACCACTTTTCGCACCTGTGTTAGTGTTGAAAAACCACTTTTCGCACTTGTGTTAGTGTTGAAAAACCACTTTTCGCACTTGTGTTGGTGCAGAAAACCACTTTTGCACTTGTACTAGTGTGGAAAAAACACTTTTTGCACTTGTGATAGTGTTGAAAAACCACTTTTCGCACTTGTGTTAGTGTTGAAAAAGGACTTTTCGCACTTGTGTTGGTGCAGGAAACCACTTTTGCACTTGTATTAGTGTGGAAAAAACACTTTTTGCACTTGTGCTAGTGTTGAAAAACCACTTTTCGCACTTGTGTTAGTGTTGAGAAACCACTTTTTGCACTTGTGTTGGTGCAGGAAACCACTTTTGCACTTGTATTAGTGTGGAAAAAACACTTTTTGCACTTGTGATAGTGTTGAAAAACCACTTTTCGCACTTGTGTTGGTGCAGGAAACCACTTTTGCACTTGTATTAGTGTGGAAAAAACACTTTTTGCACTTGTGATAGTGTTGAAAAACCACTTTTCGCACTTGTGTTAGTGTTGAAAAACCACTTTTCGCACTTGTGTTGGTGCAGGAAACCACTTTTGCACTTGTATTAGTGTGGAAAAAACACTTTTTGCACTTGTGATAGTGTTGAAAAACCACTTTTTGCACTTGTGTTAGTATTGAAAAAACACTTTTCGCACTTGTGTTAGTGTTGAAAAACCACTTTTCACACTTGTGTTGGTGCAGGAAACCACTTTTGCACTTGTATTAGTGTGGAAAAAACACTTTTTGCACTTGTGATAGTGTTGAAAAACCACTTTTCGCACTTGTGTTAGTGTTGAAAAAAGACTTTTCGCACTTGTGTTGGTGCAGGAAACCATTTTTGCACTTGTATTAGTGTGGAAAAACCACTTTTCGCACTTGGGTTAGTGTTGAAAAACCACTTTTCGCACTTGTGTTAGTGTTGAAAAACCACTTTTTGCACTTGTGTTAGTGTTGAAAAACCACTTTTCGCACTTGTGTTAGTGTTGAAAAACCACTTTTCGCACTTGTGTTAGTGTTGAAAAACCACTTTTCGCACTTGTGTTATTGTTGAAAAACCACTTTTCGCACTTGTGTTGGTGCAGGAAACCACATTTGCACTTGTATTAGTGTGGAAAAAACACTTTTTGCACTTGTGATAGTGTTGAAAAACCACTTTTCGCACTTGTGTTAGTGTTGAAAACCCACTTTTCGCACTTGTGTTGGTGCAGTAAACCACTTTTGCACTTGTATTAGTGTGGAAAAACCACTTTTCGCACTTGTGTTAGTGTTGAAAAACCACTTTTCGCACTTGTGTTAGTGTTGAAAAACCACTTTTCGCACTTGCGTTGGTGCAGGAAACCACTTTTGCACTTGTATTAGTGTGGAAAAAACACTTTTTGCACTTGTGATAGTGTTGAAAAACCACTTTTCGCACTTGTGTTAGTGTTGAAAAACCACTTTTCGCACTTGTGTTGGTGCAGAAAACCACTTTTGCACTTGTATTAGTGTTGAAAAACCACTTTTCGCACTTGTGTTAGTGTTGAAAAGCCACTTTTCGCACTTGTGTTAGTGTTGAAAAACCACTTTTCGCACTTGTGTTGGTGCAGGAAACCACTTTTGCACTTGTATTAGTGTGGAAAAAACACTTTTCGCACTTGTGTTAGTGTTGAAAAACCACTTTTTGCACTTGTGTTAGTGTTGAAAAACCACTTTTCGCACTTGTGTTGGTGCAGGAAACCACTTTTGCACTTGTATTAGTGTGGAAAAAACACTTTTTGCACTTGTGATAGTGTTGAAAAACCACTTTTCGCACTTGTGTTGGTGCAGGAAACCACTTTTGCACTTGTATTAGTGTGGAAAAAACACTTTTTGCACTTGTGATAGTGTTGAAAAACCACTTTTCGCACTTGTGTTAGTGTTGAAAAACCACTTTTCGCACTTGTGTTGGTGCAGGAAACCACTTTTGCACTTGTATTAGTGTGGAAAAAACACTTTTTGCACTTGTGATAGTGTTGAAAAACCACTTTTTGCACTTGTGTTAGTGTTGAAAAACCACTTTTCGCACTTGTGTTAGTGTTGAAAAACCACTTTTCACACTTGTGTTGGTGCAGGAAACCACTTTTGCACTTGTATTAGTGTGGAAAAAACACTTTTTGCACTTGTGATAGTGTTGAAAAACCACTTTTCGCACTTGTGTTAGTGTTGAAAAACCACTTTTCGCACTTGTGTTAGTGTTGAAAAACCACTTTTCGCACTTGTGTTGGTGCAGGAAACCACTTTTGCACTTGTATTGGTGTGGAAAAACCACTTTTCGCACTTGGGTTAGTGTTGAAAAACCACTTTTCGCACTTGTGTTAGTGTTGAAAAACCACTTTTTGCACTTGTGTTAGTGTTGAAAAACCACTTTTCACACTTGTGTTGGTGCAGGAAACCACTTTTGCACTTGTATTAGTGTGGAAAAAACACTTTTTGCACTTGTGATAGTGTTGAAAAACCACTTTTCGCACTTGTGTTAGTGTTGAAAAACCACTTTTCGCACTTGTGTTAGTGTTGAAAAACCACTTTTTGCACTTGTGTTAGTGTTGAAAAACCACTTTTCGCACTTGTGTTGGTGCAGGAAACCACTTTTGCACTTGTATTAGTGTGGAAAAACCACTTTTCGCACTTGTGTTAGTGTTGAAAAACCACTTTTCGCACTTGTGTTAGTGTTGAAAAACCACTTTTCGCACTTGTGTTGGTGCAGGAAACCACTTTTGCACTTGTATTAGTGTGGTAAAAACACTTTTTGCACTTGTGATAGTGTTGAAAAACCACTTTTCGCACTTGTGTTAGTGTTGAAAAACCACTTTTCGCACTTGTGTTGGTGCAGGAAACCACTTTTGCATTTGTATTAGTGTGGAAAAACCACTTTTCGCACTTGTGTTAGTGTTGAAAAACCACTTTTCGCACTTGTGTTAGTGTTGAAAAACCACTTTTCGCACTTGTGTTGGTGCAGGAAACTACTTTTGCACTTGTATAAGTGTGGAAAAAACACTTTTTGCACTTGTGATAGTGTTGAAAAACCACTTTTCGCACCTGTGTTAGTGTTGAAAAACCACTTTTCGCACTTGTGTTAGTGTTGAAAAACCACTTTTCGCACTTGTGTTGGTGCAGGAAACCACTTTTGCACTTGTATTAGTGTGGAAAAAACACTTTTTGCACTTGTGATAGTGTTGAAAAACCACTTTTCGCACTTGTGTTGGTGCAGGAAACCACTTTTGCACTTGTATTAGTGTGGAAAAAACACTTTTTGCACTTGTGATAGTGTTGAAAAACCACTTTTCGCACTTGTGTTAGTGTTGAAAAACCACTTTTCGCACTTGTGTTGGTGCAGGAAACCACTTTTGCACTTGTATTAGTGTGGAAAAAACACTTTTTGCACTTGTGATAGTGTTGAAAAACCACTTTTTGCACTTGTGTTAGTGTTGAAAAACCACTTTTCGCACTTGTGTTAGTGTTGAAAAACCACTTTTCACACTTGTGTTGGTGCAGGAAACCACTTTTGCACTTGTATTAGTGTGGAAAAAACACTTTTTGCACTTGTGATAGTGTTGAAAAACCACTTTTCGCACTTGTGTTAGTGTTGAAAAACCACTTTTCGCACTTGTGTTAGTGTTGAAAAACCACTTTTCGCACTTGTGTTGGTGCAGGAAACCACTTTTGCACTTGTATTAGTGTGGAAAAAACACTTTTTGCACTTGTGATAGTGTTGAAAAACCACTTTTCGCACTTGTGTTAGTGTTGAAAAACCACTTTTCGCACTTGTGTTATTGTTGAAAAACCACTTTTCGCACTTGTGTTGATGCAGGAAACCACTTTTGCACTTGTATTAGTGTGGAAAAACCACTTTTCGCACTTGTGTTAGTGTTGAAAAACCACTTTTCGCACTTGTGTTAGTGTTGAAAAACCACTTTTCGCACTTGTGTTGGTGCAGGAAACCACTTTTGCACTTGTATTAGTGTGGAAAAAACACTTTTTGCACTTGTGATAGTGTTGAAAAACCACTTTTCGCACTTGTGTTAGTGTTGAAAAACCACTTTTCGCACTTGTGTTGGTGCAGAAAACCACTTTTGCACTTGTATTAGTGTGGAAAAAACACTTTTTGCACTTGTGATAGTGTTGAAAAACCACTTTTCGCACTTGTGTTAGTGTTGAAAAGCCACTTTTCGCACTTGTGTTAGTGTTGAAAAACCACTTTTCGCACTTGTGTTAGTGTTGAAAACCACTTTTCGCACTTGTGTTAGTGTTGAAAAACCACTTTTCACACTTGTGTTGGTGCAGGAAACCACTTTTGCACTTGTATTAGTGTGGAAAAAACACTTTTTGCACTTGTGATAGTGTTGAAAAACCACTTTTCGCACTTGTGTTAGTGTTGAAAAACCACTTTTCGCACTTGTGTTAGTGTTGAAAAACCACTTTTCGCACTTGTGTTGGTGCAGGAAACCACTTTTGCACTTGTATTGGTGTGGAAAAACCACTTTTCGCACTTGGGTTAGTGTTGAAAAACCACTTTTCGCACTTGTGTTAGTGTTGAAAAACCACTTTTTGCACTTGTGTTAGTGTTGAAAAACCACTTTTCGCATTTGTGTTGGTGCAGGAAACCACTTTTGCACTTGTATTAGTGTGGAAAAACCACTTTTCGCACTTGTGTTAGTGTTGAAAAACCACTTTTCGCACTTGTGTTAGTGTTGAAAAACCACTTTTCGCACTTGTGTTGGTGCAGGAAACCACTTTTGCACTTGTATTAGTGTGGAAAAAACACTTTTTGCACTTGTGATAGTGTTGAAAAACCACTTTTCGCACTTGTGTTAGTGTTGAAAAACCACTTTTCGCACTTGTGTTGGTGCAGGAAACCACTTTTGCACTTGTATTAGTGTGGAAAAAACACTTTTTGCACTTGTGATAGTGTTGAAAAACCACTTTTCGCACTTGTGTTAGTGTTGAAAAACCACTTTTCGCACTTGTGTTGGTGCAGGAAACCATTTCTGCACTTGTATTAGTGTGGAAAAACCACTTTTCGCACTTGTGTTAGTGTTGAAAAACCACTTTTCGCACCTGTGTTAGTGTTGAAAAACCACTTTTCGCACTTGTGTTAGTGTTGAAAAACCACTTTTCGCACTTGTGTTGGTGCAGAAAACCACTTTTGCACTTGTACTAGTGTGGAAAAAACACTTTTTGCACTTGTGATAGTGTTGAAAAACCACTTTTCGCACTTGTGTTAGTGTTGAAAAAGGACTTTTCGCACTTGTGTTGGTGCAGGAAACCACTTTTGCACTTGTATTAGTGTGGAAAAAACACTTTTTGCACTTGTGTTAGTGTTGAAAAACCACTTTTCGCACCTGTGTTAGTGTTGAAAAACCACTTTTCGCACTTGTGTTAGTGTTGAAAAACCACTTTTCGCACTTGTGTTGTTGCAGAAAACCACTTTTGCACTTGTACTAGTGTGGAAAAAACACTTTTTGCACTTGTGATAGTGTTGAAAAACCACTTTTCGCACTTGTGTTAGTGTTGAAAAAGGACTTTTCGCACTTGTGTTGGTTCAGGAAACCACTTTTGCACTTGTATTAGTGTGGAAAAAACACTTTTCGCACTTGTGCTAGTGTTGAAAAACCACTTTTCGCACTTGTGTTAGTGTTGAAAAACCACTTTTTGCACTTGTGTTGGTGCAGGAAACCACTTTTGCACTTGTATTAGTGTGGAAAAAACACTTTTTGCACTTGTGATAGTGTTGAAAAACCACTTTTCGCACTTGTGTTGGTGCAGGAAACCACTTTTGCACTTGTATTAGTGTGGAAAAAACACTTTTTGCACTTGTGATAGTGTTGAAAAACCACTTTTTGCACTTGTGTTAGTGTTGAAAAACCACTTTTCGCACTTGTGTTGGTGCAGGAAACCACTTTTGCACTTGTATTAGTGTGGAAAAAACACTTTTTGCACTTGTGATAGTGTTGAAAAACCACTTTTTGCACTTGTGTTAGTGTTGAAAAACCACTTTTCGCACTTGTGTTAGTGTTGAAAAACCACTTTTCACACTTGTGTTGGTGCAGGAAACCACTTTTGCACTTGTATTAGTGTGGAAAAAATACTTTTTGCACTTGTGATAGTGTTGAAAAACCACTTTTCGCACTTGTGTTAGTGTTGAAAAAACACTTTTCGCACTTGTGTTGGTGCAGGAAACCATTTTTGCACTTGTATTAGTGTGGAAAAACCACTTTTCGCACTTGGGTTAGTGTTGAAAAACCACTTTTCGCACTTGTGTTAGTGTTGAAAAACCACTTTTTGCACTTGTGTTAGTGTTGAAAAACCACTTTTCGCACTTGTGTTAGTGTTGAAAAACCACTTTTCGCACTTGTGTTAGTGTTGAAAAACCACTTTTCGCACTTGTGTTATTGTTGAAAAACCACTTTTCGCACTTGTGTTATTGTTGAAAAACCACTTTTCGCACTTGTGTTGGTGCAGGAAACCACTTTTGCACTTGTATTAGTGTGGAAAAAACACTTTTTGCACTTGTGATAGTGTTGAAAAACCACTTTTCGCACTTGTGTTAGTGTTGAAAAACCACTTTTCGCACTTGTGTTGGTGCAGGAAACCACTTTTGCACTTGTATTAGTGTGGAAAAACCACTTTTCGCACTTGTGTTAGTGTTGAAAAACCACTTTTCGCACTTGTGTTAGTGTTGAAAAACCACTTTTCGCACTTGTGTTGGTGCAGGAAACCACTTTTGCACTTGTATTAGTGTGGAAAAAACACTTTTTGCACTTGTGATAGTGTTGAAAAACCACTTTTCGCACTTGTGTTAGTGTTGAAAAACCACTTTTCGCACTTGTGTTAGTGTTGAAAAACCACTTTTCGCACTTGTGTTGGTGCAGGAAACCACTTTTGCACTTGTATTAGTGTGGAAAAAACACTTTTTGCCCTTGTGATAGTGTTGAAAAACCACTTTTCGCACTTGTGTTAGTGTTGAAAAACCACTTTTCGCACTTGTGTTGGTGCAGGAAACCACTTTTGCACTTGTATTAGTGTGGAAAAAACACTTTTTGCACTTGTGATAGTGTTGAAAAACCACTTTTCGCACTTGTGTTAGTGTTGAAAAACCACTTTTCGCACTTGTGTTGGTGCAGGAAACCACTTCTGCACTTGTATTAGTGTGGAAAAACCACTTTTCGCACTTGTGTTAGTGTTGAAAAACCACTTTTCGCACCTGTGTTAGTGTTGAAAAACCACTTTTCGCACTTGTGTTAGTGTTGAAAAACCACTTTTCGCACTTGTGTTGTTGCAGAAAACCACTTTTGCACTTGTACTAGTGTGGAAAAAACACTTTTTGCACTTGTGATAGTGTTGAAAAACCACTTTTCGCACTTGTGTTAGTGTTGAAAAAGGACTTTTCGCACTTGTGTTGGTTCAGGAAACCACTTTTGCACTTGTATTAGTGTGGAAAAAACACTTTTCGCACTTGTGCTAGTGTTGAAAAACCACTTTTCGCACTTGTGTTAGTGTTGAAAAACCACTTTTTGCACTTGTGTTGGTGCAGGAAACCACTTTTGCACTTGTATTAGTGTGGAAAAAACACTTTTTGCACTTGTGATAGTGTTGAAAAACCACTTTTCGCACTTGTGTTGGTGCAGGAAACCACTTTTGCACTTGTATTAGTGTGGAAAAAACACTTTTTGCACTTGTGATAGTGTTGAAAAACCACTTTTTGCACTTGTGTTAGTGTTGAAAAACCACTTTTCGCACTTGTGTTGGTGCAGGAAACCACTTTTGCACTTGTATTAGTGTGGAAAAAACACTTTTTGCACTTGTGATAGTGTTGAAAAACCACTTTTTGCACTTGTGTTAGTGTTGAAAAACCACTTTTCGCACTTGTGTTAGTGTTGAAAAACCACTTTTCACACTTGTGTTGGTGCAGGAAACCACTTTTGCACTTGTATTAGTGTGGAAAAAATACTTTTTGCACTTGTGATAGTGTTGAAAAACCACTTTTCGCACTTGTGTTAGTGTTGAAAAAACACTTTTCGCACTTGTGTTGGTGCAGGAAACCATTTTTGCACTTGTATTAGTGTGGAAAAACCACTTTTCGCACTTGGGTTAGTGTTGAAAAACCACTTTTCGCACTTGTGTTAGTGTTGAAAAACCACTTTTTGCACTTGTGTTAGTGTTGAAAAACCACTTTTCGCACTTGTGTTAGTGTTGAAAAACCACTTTTCGCACTTGTGTTAGTGTTGAAAAACCACTTTTCGCACTTGTGTTATTGTTGAAAAACCACTTTTCGCACTTGTGTTATTGTTGAAAAACCACTTTTCGCACTTGTGTTGGTGCAGGAAACCACTTTTGCACTTGTATTAGTGTGGAAAAAACACTTTTTGCACTTGTGATAGTGTTGAAAAACCACTTTTCGCACTTGTGTTAGTGTTGAAAAACCACTTTTCGCACTTGTGTTGGTGCAGGAAACCACTTTTGCACTTGTATTAGTGTGGAAAAACCACTTTTCGCACTTGTGTTAGTGTTGAAAAACCACTTTTCGCACTTGTGTTAGTGTTGAAAAACCACTTTTCGCACTTGTGTTGGTGCAGGAAACCACTTTTGCACTTGTATTAGTGTGGAAAAAACACTTTTTGCACTTGTGATAGTGTTGAAAAACCACTTTTCGCACTTGTGTTAGTGTTGAAAAACCACTTTTCGCACTTGTGTTGGTGCAGAAAACCACTTTTGCACTTGTATTAGTGTGGAAAAAACACTTTTTGCACTTGTGATAGTGTTGAAAAACCACTTTTCGCACTTGTGTTAGTGTTGAAAAGCCACTTTTCGCACTTGTGTTAGTGTTGAAAAACCACTTTTCGCACTTGTGTTAGTGTTGAAAACCACTTTTCGCACTTGTGTTAGTGTTGAAAAACCACTTTTCACACTTGTGTTGGTGCAGGAAACCACTTTTGCACTTGTATTAGTGTGGAAAAAACACTTTTTGCACTTGTGATAGTGTTGAAAAACCACTTTTCGCACTTGTGTTAGTGTTGAAAAACCACTTTTCGCACTTGTGTTAGTGTTGAAAAACCACTTTTCGCACTTGTGTTGGTGCAGGAAACCACTTTTGCACTTGTATTGGTGTGGAAAAACCACTTTTCGCACTTGGGTTAGTGTTGAAAAACCACTTTTCGCACTTGTGTTAGTGTTGAAAAACCACTTTTTGCACTTGTGTTAGTGTTGAAAAACCACTTTTCGCATTTGTGTTGGTGCAGGAAACCACTTTTGCACTTGTATTAGTGTGGAAAAACCACTTTTCGCACTTGTGTTAGTGTTGAAAAACCACTTTTCGCACTTGTGTTAGTGTTGAAAAACCACTTTTCGCACTTGTGTTGGTGCAGGAAACCACTTTTGCACTTGTATTAGTGTGGAAAAAACACTTTTTGCACTTGTGATAGTGTTGAAAAACCACTTTTCGCACTTGTGTTAGTGTTGAAAAACCACTTTTCGCACTTGTGTTGGTGCAGGAAACCACTTTTGCACTTGTATTAGTGTGGAAAAAACACTTTTTGCACTTGTGATAGTGTTGAAAAACCACTTTTCGCACTTGTGTTAGTGTTGAAAAACCACTTTTCGCACTTGTGTTGGTGCAGGAGACCACTTCTGCACTTGTATTAGTGTGGAAAAACCACTTTTCGCACTTGTGTTAGTGTTGAAAAACCACTTTTCGCACCTGTGTTAGTGTTGAAAAACCACTTTTCGCACTTGTGTTAGTGTTGAAAAACCACTTTTCGCACTTGTGTTGGTGCAGAAAACCACTTTTGCACTTGTACTAGTGTGGAAAAAACACTTTTTGCACTTGTGATAGTGTTGAAAAACCACTTTTCGCACTTGTGTTAGTGTTGAAAAAGGACTTTTCGCACTTGTGTTGGTGCAGGAAACCACTTTTGCACTTGTATTAGTGTGGAAAAAACACTTTTTGCACTTGTGCTAGTGTTGAAAAACCACTTTTCGCACTTGTGTTAGTGTTGAGAAACCACTTTTTGCACTTGTGTTGGTGCAGGAAACCACTTTTGCACTTGTATTAGTGTGGAAAAAACACTTTTTGCACTTGTGATAGTGTTGAAAAACCACTTTTCGCACTTGTGTTGGTGCAGGAAACCACTTTTGCACTTGTATTAGTGTGGAAAAAACACTTTTTGCACTTGTGATAGTGTTGAAAAACCACTTTTCGCACTTGTGTTAGTGTTGAAAAACCACTTTTCGCACTTGTGTTGGTGCAGGAAACCACTTTTGCACTTGTATTAGTGTGGAAAAAACACTTTTTGCACTTGTGATAGTGTTGAAAAACCACTTTTTGCACTTGTGTTAGTATTGAAAAAACACTTTTCGCACTTGTGTTAGTGTTGAAAAACCACTTTTCACACTTGTGTTGGTGCAGGAAACCACTTTTGCACTTGTATTAGTGTGGAAAAAACACTTTTTGCACTTGTGATAGTGTTGAAAAACCACTTTTCGCACTTGTGTTAGTGTTGAAAAAAGACTTTTCGCACTTGTGTTGGTGCAGGAAACCATTTTTGCACTTGTATTAGTGTGGAAAAACCACTTTTCGCACTTGGGTTAGTGTTGAAAAACCACTTTTCGCACTTGTGTTCGTGTTGAAAAACCACTTTTTGCACTTGTGTTAGTGTTGAAAAACCACTTTTCGCACTTGTGTTAGTGTTGAAAAACCACTTTTCGCACTTGTGTTAGTGTTGAAAAACCACTTTTCGCACTTGTGTTATTGTTGTAAAACCACTTTTCGCACTTGTGTTGGTGCAGGAAACCACATTTGCACTTGTATTAGTGTGGAAAAAACACTTTTTGCACTTGTGATAGTGTTGAAAAACCACTTTTCGCACTTGTGTTAGTGTTGAAAACCCACTTTTCGCACTTGTGTTGGTGCAGTAAACCACTTTTGCACTTGTATTAGTGTGGAAAAACCACTTTTCGCACTTGTGTTAGTGTTGAAAAACCACTTTTCGCACTTGTGTTAGTGTTGAAAAACCACTTTTCGCACTTGCGTTGGTGCAGGAAACCACTTTTGCACTTGTATTAGTGTGGAAAAAACACTTTTTGCACTTGTGATAGTGTTGAAAAACCACTTTTCGCACTTGTGTTAGTGTTGAAAAACCACTTTTCGCACTTGTGTTGGTGCAGAAAACCACTTTTGCACTTGTATTAGTGTTGAAAAACCACTTTTCGCACTTGTGTTAGTGTTGAAAAGCCACTTTTCGCACTTGTGTTAGTGTTGAAAAACCACTTTTCGCACTTGTGTTGGTGCAGGAAACCACTTTTGCACTTGTATTAGTGTGGAAAAAACACTTTTCGCACTTGTGTTAGTGTTGAAAAACCACTTTTTGCACTTGTGTTAGTGTTGAAAAACCACTTTTCGCACTTGTGTTGGTGCAGGAAACCACTTTTGCACTTGTATTAGTGTGGAAAAAACACTTTTTGCACTTGTGATAGTGTTGAAAAACCACTTTTCGCACTTGTGTTGGTGCAGGAAACCACTTTTGCACTTGTATTAGTGTGGAAAAAACACTTTTTGCACTTGTGATAGTGTTGAAAAACCACTTTTCGCACTTGTGTTAGTGTTGAAAAACCACTTTTCGCACTTGTGTTGGTGCAGGAAACCACTTTTGCACTTGTATTAGTGTGGAAAAAACACTTTTTGCACTTGTGATAGTGTTGAAAAACCACTTTTTGCACTTGTGTTAGTGTTGAAAAACCACTTTTCGCACTTGTGTTAGTGTTTAAAAACCACTTTTCACACTTGTGTTGGTGCAGGAAACCACTTTTGCACTTGTATTAGTGTGGAAAAAACACTTTTTGCACTTGTGATAGTGTTGAAAAACCACTTTTCGCACTTGTGTTAGTGTTGAAAAACCACTTTTCGCACTTGTGTTAGTGTTGAAAAACCACTTTTCGCACTTGTGTTGGTGCAGGAAACCACTTTTGCACTTGTATTGGTGTGGAAAAACCACTTTTCGCACTTGGGTTAGTGTTGAAAAACCACTTTTCGCACTTGTGTTAGTGTTGAAAAACCACTTTTTGCACTTGTGTTAGTGTTGAAAAACCACTTTTCACACTTGTGTTGGTGCAGGAAACCACTTTTGCACTTGTATTAGTGTGGAAAAAACACTTTTTGCACTTGTGATAGTGTTGAAAAACCACTTTTCGCACTTGTGTTAGTGTTGAAAAACCACTTTTCGCACTTGTGTTAGTGTTGAAAAACCACTTTTTGCACTTGTGTTAGTGTTGAAAAACCACTTTTCGCACTTGTGTTGGTGCAGGAAACCACTTTTGCACTTGTATTAGTGTGGAAAAACCACTTTTCGCACTTGTGTTAGTGTTGAAAAACCACTTTTCGCACTTGTGTTAGTGTTGAAAAACCACTTTTCGCACTTGTGTTGGTGCAGGAAACCACTTTTGCACTTGTATTAGTGTGGTAAAAACACTTTTTGCACTTGTGATAGTGTTGAAAAACCACTTTTCGCACTTGTGTTAGTGTTGAAAAACCACTTTTCGCACTTGTGTTGGTGCAGGAAACCACTTTTGCATTTGTATTAGTGTGGAAAAACCACTTTTCGCACTTGTGTTAGTGTTGAAAAACCACTTTTCGCACTTGTGTTAGTGTTGAAAAACCACTTTTCGCACTTGTGTTGGTGCAGGAAACTACTTTTGCACTTGTATAAGTGTGGAAAAAACACTTTTTGCACTTGTGATAGTGTTGAAAAACCACTTTTCGCACCTGTGTTAGTGTTGAAAAACCACTTTTCGCACTTGTGTTAGTGTTGAAAAACCACTTTTCGCACTTGTGTTAGTGTTGAAAAACCACTTTTCGCACTTGTGTTGGTGCAGAAAACCACTTTTGCACTTGTACTAGTGTGGAAAAAACACTTTTTGCACTTGTGATAGTGTTGAAAAACCACTTTTAGCACTTGTGTTAGTGTTGAAAAAGGACTTTTCGCACTTGTGTTGGTGCAGGAAACCACTTTTGCACTTGTATTAGTGTGGAAAAAACACTTTTTGCACTTGTGCTAGTGTTGAAAAACCACTTTTCGCACTTGTGTTAGTGTTGAGAAACCACTTTTTGCACTTGTGTTGGTGCAGGAAACCACTTTTGCACTTGTATTAGTGTGGAAAAAAACACTTTTTGCACTTGTGATAGTGTTGAAAAACCACTTTTCGCACTTGTGTTGGTGCAGGAAACCACTTTTGCACTTGTATTAGTGTGGAAAAAACACTTTTTGCACTTGTGATAGTGTTGAAAAACCACTTTTCGCACTTGTGTTAGTGTTGAAAAACCACTTTTCGCACTTGTGTTGGTGCAGGAAACCACTTCTGCACTTGTATTAGTGTGGAAAAACCACTTTTCGCACTTGTGTTAGTGTTGAAAAACCACTTTTCGCACCTGTGTTAGTGTTGAAAAACCACTTTTCGCACTTGTGTTAGTGTTGAAAAACCACTTTTCGCACTTGTGTTGGTGCAGAAAACCACTTTTGCACTTGTACTAGTGTGGAAAAAACACTTTTTGCACTTGTGATAGTGTTGAAAAACCACTTTTCGCACTTGTGTTAGTGTTGAAAAAGGACTTTTCGCACTTGTGTTGGTGCAGGAAACCACTTTTGCACTTGTATTAGTGTGGAAAAAACACTTTTTGCACTTGTGCTAGTGTTGAAAAACCACTTTTCGCACTTGTGTTAGTGTTGAGAAACCACTTTTTGCACTTGTGTTGGTGCAGGAAACCACTTTTGCACTTGTATTAGTGTGGAAAAAACACTTTTTGCACTTGTGATAGTGTTGAAAAACCACTTTTCGCACTTGTGTTGGTGCAGGAAACCACTTTTGCACTTGTATTAGTGTGGAAAAAACACTTTTTGCACTTGTGATAGTGTTGAAAAACCACTTTTCGCACTTGTGTTAGTGTTGAAAAACCACTTTTCGCACTTGTGTTGGTGCAGGAAACCACTTTTGCACTTGTATTAGTGTGGAAAAAACACTTTTTGCACTTGTGATAGTGTTGAAAAACCACTTTTTGCACTTGTGTTAGTATTGAAAAAACACTTTTCGCACTTGTGTTAGTGTTGAAAAACCACTTTTCACACTTGTGTTGGTGCAGGAAACCACTTTTGCACTTGTATTAGTGTGGAAAAAACACTTTTTGCACTTGTGATAGTGTTGAAAAACCACTTTTCGCACTTGTGTTAGTGTTGAAAAAAGACTTTTCGCACTTGTGTTGGTGCAGGAAACCATTTTTGCACTTGTATTAGTGTGGAAAAACCACTTTTCGCACTTGGGTTAGTGTTGAAAAACCACTTTTCGCACTTGTGTTAGTGTTGAAAAACCACTTTTTGCACTTGTGTTAGTGTTGAAAAACCACTTTTCGCACTTGTGTTAGTGTTGAAAAACCACTTTTCGCACTTGTGTTAGTGTTGAAAAACCACTTTTCGCACTTGTGTTATTGTTGAAAAACCACTTTTCGCACTTGTGTTGGTGCAGGAAACCACATTTGCACTTGTATTAGTGTGGAAAAAACACTTTTTGCACTTGTGATAGTGTTGAAAAACCACTTTTCGCACTTGTGTTAGTGTTGAAAACCCACTTTTCGCACTTGTGTTGGTGCAGTAAACCACTTTTGCACTTGTATTAGTGTGGAAAAACCACTTTTCGCACTTGTGTTAGTGTTGAAAAACCACTTTTCGCACTTGTGTTAGTGTTGAAAAACCACTTTTCGCACTTGCGTTGGTGCAGGAAACCACTTTTGCACTTGTATTAGTGTGGAAAAAACACTTTTTGCACTTGTGATAGTGTTGAAAAACCACTTTTCGCACTTGTGTTAGTGTTGAAAAACCACTTTTCGCACTTGTGTTGGTGCAGAAAACCACTTTTGCACTTGTATTAGTGTTGAAAAACCACTTTTCGCACTTGTGTTAGTGTTGAAAAGCCACTTTTCGCACTTGTGTTAGTGTTGAAAAACCACTTTTCGCACTTGTGTTGGTGCAGGAAACCACTTTTGCACTTGTATTAGTGTGGAAAAAACACTTTTCGCACTTGTGTTAGTGTTGAAAAACCACTTTTTGCACTTGTGTTAGTGTTGAAAAACCACTTTTCGCACTTGTGTTGGTGCAGGAAACCACTTTTGCACTTGTATTAGTGTGGAAAAAACACTTTTTGCACTTGTGATAGTGTTGAAAAACCACTTTTCGCACTTGTGTTGGTGCAGGAAACCACTTTTGCACTTGTATTAGTGTGGAAAAAACACTTTTTGCACTTGTGATAGTGTTGAAAAACCACTTTTCGCACTTGTGTTAGTGTTGAAAAACCACTTTTCGCACTTGTGTTGGTGCAGGAAACCACTTTTGCACTTGTATTAGTGTGGAAAAAACACTTTTTGCACTTGTGATAGTGTTGAAAAACCACTTTTTGCACTTGTGTTAGTGTTGAAAAACCACTTTTCGCACTTGTGTTAGTGTTGAAAAACCACTTTTCACACTTGTGTTGGTGCAGGAAACCACTTTTGCACTTGTATTAGTGTGGAAAAAACACTTTTTGCACTTGTGATAGTGTTGAAAAACCACTTTTCGCACTTGTGTTAGTGTTGAAAAACCACTTTTCGCACTTGTGTTAGTGTTGAAAAACCACTTTTCGCACTTGTGTTGGTGCAGGAAACCACTTTTGCACTTGTATTGGTGTGGAAAAACCACTTTTCGCACTTGGGTTAGTGTTGAAAAACCACTTTTCGCACTTGTGTTAGTGTTGAAAAACCACTTTTTGCACTTGTGTTAGTGTTGAAAAACCACTTTTCACACTTGTGTTGGTGCAGGAAACCACTTTTGCACTTGTATTAGTGTGGAAAAAACACTTTTTGCACTTGTGATAGTGTTGAAAAACCACTTTTCGCACTTGTGTTAGTGTTGAAAAACCACTTTTCGCACTTGTGTTAGTGTTGAAAAACCACTTTTTGCACTTGTGTTAGTGTTGAAAAACCACTTTTCGCACTTGTGTTGGTGCAGGAAACCACTTTTGCACTTGTATTAGTGTGGAAAAACCACTTTTCGCACTTGTGTTAGTGTTGAAAAACCACTTTTCGCACTTGTGTTAGTGTTGAAAAACCACTTTTCGCACTTGTGTTGGTGCAGGAAACCACTTTTGCACTTGTATTAGTGTGGTAAAAACACTTTTTGCACTTGTGATAGTGTTGAAAAACCACTTTTCGCACTTGTGTTAGTGTTGAAAAACCACTTTTCGCACTTGTGTTGGTGCAGGAAACCACTTTTGCATTTGTATTAGTGTGGAAAAACCACTTTTCGCACTTGTGTTAGTGTTGAAAAACCACTTTTCGCACTTGTGTTAGTGTTGAAAAACCACTTTTCGCACTTGTGTTGGTGCAGGAAACTACTTTTGCACTTGTATAAGTGTGGAAAAAACACTTTTTGCACTTGTGATAGTGTTGAAAAACCACTTTTCGCACCTGTGTTAGTGTTGAAAAACCACTTTTCGCACTTGTGTTAGTGTTGAAAAACCACTTTTCGCACTTGTGTTGGTGCAGGAAACCACTTTTGCACTTGTATTAGTGTGGAAAAAACACTTTTTGCACTTGTGATAGTGTTGAAAAACCACTTTTCGCACTTGTGTTGGTGCAGGAAACCACTTTTGCACTTGTATTAGTGTGGAAAAAACACTTTTTGCACTTGTGATAGTGTTGAAAAACCACTTTTCGCACTTGTGTTAGTGTTGAAAAACCACTTTTCGCACTTGTGTTGGTGCAGGAAACCACTTTTGCACTTGTATTAGTGTGGAAAAAACACTTTTTGCACTTGTGATAGTGTTGAAAAACCACTTTTTGCACTTGTGTTAGTGTTGAAAAACCACTTTTCGCACTTGTGTTAGTGTTGAAAAACCACTTTTCACACTTGTGTTGGTGCAGGAAACCACTTTTGCACTTGTATTAGTGTGGAAAAAACACTTTTTGCACTTGTGATAGTGTTGAAAAACCACTTTTCGCACTTGTGTTAGTGTTGAAAAACCACTTTTCGCACTTGTGTTAGTGTTGAAAAACCACTTTTCGCACTTGTGTTGGTGCAGGAAACCACTTTTGCACTTGTATTAGTGTGGAAAAAACACTTTTTGCACTTGTGATAGTGTTGAAAAACCACTTTTCGCACTTGTGTTAGTGTTGAAAAACCACTTTTCGCACTTGTGTTATTGTTGAAAAACCACTTTTCGCACTTGTGTTGGTGCAGGAAACCACTTTTGCACTTGTATTAGTGTGGAAAAACCACTTTTCGCACTTGTGTTAGTGTTGAAAAACCACTTTTCGCACTTGTGTTAGTGTTGAAAAACCACTTTTCGCACTTGTGTTGGTGCAGGAAACCACTTTTGCACTTGTATTAGTGTGGAAAAAACACTTTTTGCACTTGTGATAGTGTTGAAAAACCACTTTTCGCACTTGTGTTAGTGTTGAAAAACCACTTTTCGCACTTGTGTTGGTGCAGAAAACCACTTTTGCACTTGTATTAGTGTGGAAAAAACACTTTTTGCACTTGTGATAGTGTTGAAAAACCACTTTTCGCACTTGTGTTAGTGTTGAAAAGCCACTTTTCGCACTTGTGTTAGTGTTGAAAAACCACTTTTCGCACTTGTGTTAGTGTTGAAAACCACTTTTCGCACTTGTGTTAGTGTTGAAAAACCACTTTTCACACTTGTGTTGGTGCAGGAAACCACTTTTGCACTTGTATTAGTGTGGAAAAAACACTTTTTGCACTTGTGATAGTGTTGAAAAACCACTTTTCGCACTTGTGTTAGTGTTGAAAAACCACTTTTCGCACTTGTGTTAGTGTTGAAAAACCACTTTTCGCACTTGTGTTGGTGCAGGAAACCACTTTTGCACTTGTATTGGTGTGGAAAAACCACTTTTCGCACTTGGGTTAGTGTTGAAAAACCACTTTTCGCACTTGTGTTAGTGTTGAAAAACCACTTTTTGCACTTGTGTTAGTGTTGAAAAACCACTTTTCGCATTTGTGTTGGTGCAGGAAACCACTTTTGCACTTGTATTAGTGTGGAAAAACCACTTTTCGCACTTGTGTTAGTGTTGAAAAACCACTTTTCGCACTTGTGTTAGTGTTGAAAAACCACTTTTCGCACTTGTGTTGGTGCAGGAAACCACTTTTGCACTTGTATTAGTGTGGAAAAAACACTTTTTGCACTTGTGATAGTGTTGAAAAACCACTTTTCGCACTTGTGTTAGTGTTGAAAAACCACTTTTCGCACTTGTGTTGGTGCAGGAAACCACTTTTGCACTTGTATTAGTGTGGAAAAAACACTTTTTGCACTTGTGATAGTGTTGAAAAACCACTTTTCGCACTTGTGTTAGTGTTGAAAAACCACTTTTCGCACTTGTGTTGGTGCAGGAAACCACTTCTGCACTTGTATTAGTGTGGAAAAACCACTTTTC
This sequence comes from Myxine glutinosa, assembly GCF_964187855.1. NCBI lineage: Eukaryota > Metazoa > Chordata > Myxini > Myxiniformes > Myxinidae > Myxine > Myxine glutinosa. Next base: position 99,649 of record NW_027616898.1, on the reverse strand, counting down.
GCACTTGTGTTAGTGTTGAAAAACCACTTTTCGCACCTGTGTTAGTGTTGAAAAACCACTTTTCGCACTTGTGTTAGTGTTGAAAAACCACTTTTCGCACTTGTGTTGGTGCAGAAAACCACTTTTGCACTTGTACTAGTGTGGAAAAAACACTTTTTGCACTTGTGATAGTGTTGAAAAACCACTTTTCACACTTGTGTTAGTGTTGAAAAAGGACTTTTCGCACTTGTGTTGGTGCAGGAAACCACTTTTGCACTTGTATTAGTGTGGAAAAAACACTTTTCGCACTTGTGCTAGTGTTGAAAAACCACTTTTCGCACTTGTGTTAGTGTTGAAAAACCACTTTTTGCACTTGTGTTGGTGCAGGAAACCACTTTTGCACTTGTATTAGTGTGGAAAAAACACTTTTTGCACTTGTGATAGTGTTGAAAAACCACTTTTCGCACTTGTGTTGGTGCAGGAAACCACTTTTGCACTTGTATTAGTGTGGAAAAAACACTTTTTGCACTTGTGATAGTGTTGAAAAACCACTTTTCGCAATTGTGTTAGTGTTGAAAAACCACTTTTCGCACTTGTGTTGGTGCAGGAAACCACTTTTGCACTTGTATTAGTGTGGAAAAAACACTTTTTGCACTTGTGATAGTGTTGAAAAACCACTTTTTGCACTTGTGTTAGTATTGAAAAACCACTTTTCGCACTTGTGTTAGTGTTGAAAAACCACTTCTCACACTTGTGTTGGTGCAGGAAACCACTTTTGCACTTGTATTAGTGTGGAAAAAACACTTTTTGCACTTGTGATAGTGTTGAAAAACCACTTTTCGCACTTGTGTTAGTGTTGAAAAACCACTTTTCGCACTTGTGTTGGTGCAGGAAACCACTTTTGCACTTGTATTAGTGTGGAAAAAACACTTTTTGCACTTGTGATAGTGTTGAAAAACCACTTTTCGCACTTGTGTTAGTGTTGAAAAACCACTTTTCGCACTTGTGTTGGTGCAGGAAACCACTTCTGCACTTGTATTAGTGTGGAAAAACCACTTTTCGCACTTGTGTTAGTGTTGAAAAACCACTTTTCGCACCTGTGTTAGTGTTGAAAAACCACTTTTCGCACTTGTGTTAGTGTTGAAAAACCACTTTTCGCACTTGTGTTGGTGCAGAAAACCACTTTTGCACTTGTACTAGTGTGGAAAAAACACTTTTTGCACTTGTGATAGTGTTGAAAAACCACTTTTCGCACTTGTGTTAGTGTTGAAAAAGGACTTTTCGCACTTGTGTTGGTGCAGGAAACCACTTTTGCACTTGTATTAGTGTGGAAAAAACACTTTTCGCACTTGTGCTAGTGTTGAAAAACCACTTTTCGCACTTGTGTTAGTGTTGAAAAACCACTTTTTGCACTTGTGTTGGTGCAGGAAACCACTTTTGCACTTGTATTAGTGTGGAAAAAACACTTTTTGCACTTGTGATAGTGTTGAAAAACCACTTTTCGCACTTGTGTTGGTGCAGGAAACCACTTTTGCACTTGTATTAGTGTGGAAAAAACACTTTTTGCACTTGTGATAGTGTTGAAAAACCACTTTTCGCACTTGTGTTAGTGTTGAAAAACCACTTTTCGCACTTGTGTTGGTGCAGGAAACCACTTTTGCACTTGTATTAGTGTGGAAAAAACACTTTTTGCACTTGTGATAGTGTTGAAAAACCACTTTTTGCACTTGTGTTAGTATTGAAAAACCACTTTTCGCACTTGTGTTAGTGTTGAAAAACCACTTCTCACACTTGTGTTGGTGCAGGAAACCACTTTTGCACTTGTATTAGTGTGGAAAAAACACTTTTTGCACTTGTGATAGTGTTGAAAAACCACTTTTCGCACTTGTGTTAGTGTTGAAAAAAGACTTTTCGCACTTGTGTTGGTGCAGGAAACCATTTTTGCACTTGTATTAGTGTGGAAAAACCACTTTTCGCACTTGGGTTAGTGTTGAAAAACCACTTTTCGCACTTGTGTTAGTGTTGAAAAACCACTTTTTGCACTTGTGTTAGTGTTGAAAAACCACTTTTCGCACTTGTGTTAGTGTTGAAAAACCACTTTTCGCACTTGTGTTAGTGTTGAAAAACCACTTTTCGCACTTGTGTTATTGTTGAAAAACCACTTTTCGCACTTGTGTTGGTGCAGGAAACCACATTTGCACTTGTATTAGTGTGGAAAAAACACTTTTTGCACTTGTGATAGTGTTGAAAAACCACTTTTCGCACTTGTGTTAGTGTTGAAAACCCACTTTTCGCACTTGTGTTGGTGCAGTAAACCACATTTGCACTTGTATTAGTGTGGAAAAACCACTTTTCGCACTTGTGTTAGTGTTGAAAAACCACTTTTCGCACTTGTGTTAGTGTTGAAAAACCACTTTTCGCACTTGCGTTGGTGCAGGAAACCACTTTTGCACTTGTATTAGTGTGGAAAAAACACTTTTTGCACTTGTGATAGTGTTGAAAAACCACTTTTCGCACTTGTGTTAGTGTTGAAAAACCACTTTTCGCACTTGTGTTGGTGCAGAAAACCACTTTTGCACTTGTATTAGTGTTGAAAAACCACTTTTCGCACTTGTGTTAGTGTTGAAAAGCCACTTTTCGCACTTGTGTTAGTGTTGAAAAACCACTTTTCGCACTTGTGTTGGTGCAGGAAACCACTTTTGCACTTGTATTAGTGTGGAAGAAACACTTTTTGCACTTGTGATAGTGTTGAAAAACCACTTTTCGCACTTGTGTTAGTGTTGAAAAAGCACTTTTCACACTTGTGTTGGTGCAGGAAACCACTTTTGCACTTGTATTAGTGTGGAAAAAACACTTTTCGCACTTGTGTTAGTGTTGAAAAACCACTTTTTGCACTTGTGTTAGTGTTGAAAAACCACTTTTCGCACTTGTGTTGGTGCAGGAAACCACTTTTGCACTTGTATTAGTGTGGAAAAAACACTTTTTGCACTTGTGATAGTGTTGAAAAACCACTTTTCGCACTTGTGTTGGTGCAGGAAACCACTTTTGCACTTGTATTAGTGTGGAAAAAACACTTTTTGCACTTGTGATAGTGTTGAAAAACCACTTTTCGCACTTGTGTTAGTGTTGAAAAACCACTTTTCGCACTTGTGTTGGTGCAGGAAACCACTTTTGCACTTGTATTAGTGTGGAAAAAACACTTTTTGCACTTGTGATAGTGTTGAAAAACCACTTTTTGCACTTGTGTTAGTGTTGAAAAACCACTTTTCGCACTTGTGTTAGTGTTGAAAAACCACTTTTCACACTTGTGTTGGTGCAGGAAACCACTTTTGCACTTGTATTAGTGTGGAAAAAACACTTTTTGCACTTGTGATAGTGTTGAAAAACCACTTTTCGCACTTGTGTTAGTGTTGAAAAACCACTTTTCGCACTTGTGTTAGTGTTGAAAAACCACTTTTCGCACTTGTGTTGGTGCAGGAAACCACTTTTGCACTTGTATTGGTGTGGAAAAACCACTTTTCGCACTTGGGTTAGTGTTGAAAAACCACTTTTCGCACTTGTGTTAGTGTTGAAAAACCACTTTTCACACTTGTGTTGGTGCAGGAAACCACTTTTGCACTTGTATTAGTGTGGAAAAAACACTTTTTGCACTTGTGATAGTGTTGAAAAACCACTTTTCGCACTTGTGTTAGTGTTGAAAAACCACTTTTCGCACTTGTGTTAGTGTTGAAAAACCACTTTTTGCACTTGTGTTAGTGTTGAAAAACCACTTTTCGCACTTGTGTTGGTGCAGGAAACCACTTTTGCACTTGTATTAGTGTGGAAAAACCACTTTTCGCACTTGTGTTAGTGTTGAAAAACCACTTTTCGCACTTGTGTTAGTGTTGAAAAACCACTTTTCGCACTTGTGTTGGTGCAGGAAACCACTTTTGCACTTGTATTAGTGTGGTAAAAACACTTTTTGCACTTGTGATAGTGTTGAAAAACCACTTTTCGCACTTGTGTTAGTGTTGAAAAACCACTTTTCGCACTTGTGTTGGTGCAGGAAACCACTTTTGCATTTGTATTAGTGTGGAAAAACCACTTTTCGCACTTGTGTTAGTGTTGAAAAACCACTTTTCGCACTTGTGTTAGTGTTGAAAAACCACTTTTCGCACTTGTGTTGGTGCAGGAAACTACTTTTGCACTTGTATTAGTGTGGAAAAAACACTTTTTGCACTTGTGATAGTGTTGAAAAACCACTTTTCGCACCTGTGTTAGTGTTGAAAAACCACTTTTCGCACTTGTGTTAGTGTTGAAAAACCACTCCTCGCACTTGTGTTGGTGCAGGAAACCACTTTTGCACTTGTATTAGTGTGGAAAAAACACTTTTTGCACTTGTGATAGTGTTGAAAAACCACTTTTCGCACTTGTGTTGGTGCAGGAAACCACTTTTGCACTTGTATTAGCGTGGAAAAAACACTTTTTGCACTTGTGATAGTGTTGAAAAACCACTTTTCGCACTTGTGTTAGTGTTGAAAAACCACTTTTCGCACTTGTGTTGGTGCAGGAAACCACTTTTGCACTTGTATTAGTGTGGAAAAAACACTTTTTGCACTTGTGATAGTGTTGAAAAACCACTTTTTGCACTTGTGTTAGTGTTGAAAAACCACTTTTCGCACTTGTGTTAGTGTTGAAAAACCACTTTTCACACTTGTGTTGGTGCAGGAAACCACTTTTGCACTTGTATTAGTGTGGAAAAAACACTTTTTGCACTTGTGATAGTGTTGAAAAACCACTTTTCGCACTTGTGTTAGTGTTGAAAAACCACTTTTCGCACTTGTGTTAGTGTTGAAAAACCACTTTTCGCACTTGTGTTGGTGCAGGAAACCACTTTTGCACTTGTATTAGTGTGGAAAAAACACTTTTTGCACTTGTGATAGTGTTGAAAAACCACTTTTCGCACTTGTGTTAGTGTTGAAAAACCACTTTTCGCACTTGTGTTATTGTTGAAAAACCACTTTTCGCACTTGTGTTGGTGCAGGAAACCACTTTTGCACTTGTATTAGTGTGGAAAAAACACTTTTTGCACTTGTGATAGTGTTGAAAAACCACTTTTCGCACTTGTGTTAGTGTTGAAAAACCACTTTTCGCACTTGTGTTGGTGCAGGAAACCACTTTTGCACTTGTATTAGTGTGGAAAAGCCACTTTTCGCACTTGTGTTAGTGTTGAAAAACCACTTTTCACACTTGTGTTAGTGTTGAAAAACCACTTTTCGCACTTGTGTTGGTGCAGGAAACCACTTTTGCACTTGTATTAGTGTGGAAAAAACACTTTTTGCACTTGTGATAGTGTTGAAAAACCACTTTTCGCACTTGTGTTAGTGTTGAAAAACCACTTTTCGCACTTGTGTTGGTGCAGAAAACCACTTTTGCACTTGTATTAGTGTGGAAAAAACACTTTTTGCACTTGTGATAGTGTTGAAAAACCACTTTTCGCACTTGTGTTAGTGTTGAAAAACCACTTTTCGCACTTGTGTTAGTGTTGAAAAACCACTTTTCGCACTTGTGTTGGTGCAGGAAACCACTTTTGCACTTGTATTAGTGTGGAAGAAACACTTTTTGCACTTGTGATAGTGTTGAAAAACCACTTTTCGCACTTGTGTTAGTGTTGAAAAAGCACTTTTCACACTTGTGTTGGTGCAGGAAACCACTTTTGCACTTGTATTAGTGTGGAAAAAACACTTTTCGCACTTGTGTTAGTGTTGAAAAACCACTTTTTGCACTTGTGTTAGTGTTGAAAAACCACTTTTCGCACTTGTGTTGGTGCAGGAAACCACTTTTGCACTTGTGATAGTGTTGAAAAACCACTTTTCGCACTTGTGTTAGTGTTGAAAAACCACTTTTCGCACTTGTGTTGGTGCACGAAACCACTTTTGCACTTGTATTAGTGTGGAAAAAACACTTTTTGCACTTGTGATAGTGTTGAAAAACCACTTTTTGCACTTGTGTTAGTGTTGAAAAACCACTTTTCGCACTTGTGTTAGTGTTGAAAAACCACTTTTCACACTTGTGTTGGTGCAGGAAACCACTTTTGCACTTGCATTAGTGTGGAAAAAACACTTTTTGCACTTGTGATAGTGTTGAAAAACCACTTTTCGCACTTGTGTTAGTGTTGAAAAACCACTTTTCGCACTTGTGTTAGTGTTGAAAAACCACTTTTCGCACTTGTGTTGGTGCAGGAAACCACTTTTGCACTTGTATTGGTGTGGAAAAACCACTTTTCGCACTTGGGTTAGTGTTGAAAAACCACTTTTCGCACTTGTGTTAGTGTTGAAAAACCACTTTTCGCACTTGTGTTGGTGCAGGAAACCACTTTTGCACTTGTATTAGTGTGGAAAAACCACTTTTCGCACTTGTGTTAGTGTTGAAAAACCACTTTTCGCACTTGTGTTAGTGTTGAAAAACCACTTTTCGCACTTGTGTTGGTGCAGGAAACCACTTTTGCACTTGTATTAGTGTGGAAAAAACACTTTTTGCACTTGTGATAGTGTTGAAAAACCACTTTTCGCACTTGTGTTAGTGTTGAAAAACCACTTTTCGCACTTGTGTTAGTGTTGAAAAACCACTTTTCGCACTTGTGTTGGTGCAGGAAACCACTTTTGCACTTGTATTGGTGTGGAAAAACCACTTTTCGCACTTGGGTTAGTGTTGAAAAACCACTTTTCGCACTTGTGTTAGTGTTGAAAAACCACTTTTTGCACTTGTGTTAGTGTTGAAAAACCACTTTTCGCATTTGTGTTGGTGCAGGAAACCACTTTTGCACTTGTATTAGTGTGGAAAAACCACTTTTCGCACTTGTGTTAGTGTTGAAAAACCACTTTTCGCACTTGTGTTAGTGTTGAAAAACCACTTTTCGCACTTGTGTTGGTGCAGGAAACCACTTTTGCACTTGTATTAGTGTGGAAAAAACACTTTTTGCACTTGTGATAGTGTTGAAAAACCACTTTTCGCACTTGTGTTAGTGTTGAAAAACCACTTTTCGCACTTGTGTTGGTGCAGGAAACCACTTTTGCACTTGTATTAGTGTGGAAAAAACACTTTTTGCACTTGTGATAGTGTTGAAAAACCACTTTTCGCACTTGTGTTAGTGTTGAAAAACCACTTTTCGCACTTGTGTTGGTGCAGGAAACCACTTCTGCACTTGTATTAGTGTGGAAAAACCACTTTTCGCACTTGTGTTAGTGTTGAAAAACCACTTTTCGCACCTGTGTTAGTGTTGAAAAACCACTTTTCGCACTTGTGTTAGTGTTGAAAAACCACTTTTCGCACTTGTGTTGGTGCAGAAAACCACTTTTGCACTTGTACTAGTGTGGAAAAAACACTTTTTGCACTTGTGATAGTGTTGAAAAACCACTTTTCGCACTTGTGTTAGTGTTGAAAAAGGACTTTTCGCACTTGTGTTGGTGCAGGAAACCACTTTTGCACTTGTATTAGTGTGGAAAAAACACTTTTCGCACTTGTGCTAGTGTTGAAAAACCACTTTTCGCACTTGTGTTAGTGTTGAAAAACCACTTTTTGCACTTGTGTTGGTGCAGGAAACCACTTTTGCACTTGTATTAGTGTGGAAAAAACACTTTTTGCACTTGTGATAGTGTTGAAAAACCACTTTTCGCACTTGTGTTGGTGCAGGAAACCACTTTTGCACTTGTATTAGTGTGGAAAAAACACTTTTTGCACTTGTGATAGTGTTGAAAAACCACTTTTCGCAATTGTGTTAGTGTTGAAAAACCACTTTTCGCACTTGTGTTGGTGCAGGAAACCACTTTTGCACTTGTATTAGTGTGGAAAAAACACTTTTTGCACTTGTGATAGTGTTGAAAAACCACTTTTTGCACTTGTGTTAGTATTGAAAAACCACTTTTCGCACTTGTGTTAGTGTTGAAAAACCACTTCTCACACTTGTGTTGGTGCAGGAAACCACTTTTGCACTTGTATTAGTGTGGAAAAAACACTTTTTGCACTTGTGATAGTGTTGAAAAACCACTTTTCGCACTTGTGTTAGTGTTGAAAAACCACTTTTCGCACTTGTGTTGGTGCAGGAAACCACTTTTGCACTTGTATTAGTGTGGAAAAAACACTTTTTGCACTTGTGATAGTGTTGAAAAACCACTTTTCGCACTTGTGTTAGTGTTGAAAAACCACTTTTCGCACTTGTGTTGGTGCAGGAAACCACTTCTGCACTTGTATTAGTGTGGAAAAACCACTTTTCGCACTTGTGTTAGTGTTGAAAAACCACTTTTCGCACCTGTGTTAGTGTTGAAAAACCACTTTTCGCACTTGTGTTAGTGTTGAAAAACCACTTTTCGCACTTGTGTTGGTGCAGAAAACCACTTTTGCACTTGTACTAGTGTGGAAAAAACACTTTTTGCACTTGTGATAGTGTTGAAAAACCACTTTTCGCACTTGTGTTAGTGTTGAAAAAGGACTTTTCGCACTTGTGTTGGTGCAGGAAACCACTTTTGCACTTGTATTAGTGTGGAAAAAACACTTTTCGCACTTGTGCTAGTGTTGAAAAACCACTTTTCGCACTTGTGTTAGTGTTGAAAAACCACTTTTTGCACTTGTGTTGGTGCAGGAAACCACTTTTGCACTTGTATTAGTGTGGAAAAAACACTTTTTGCACTTGTGATAGTGTTGAAAAACCACTTTTCGCACTTGTGTTGGTGCAGGAAACCACTTTTGCACTTGTATTAGTGTGGAAAAAACACTTTTTGCACTTGTGATAGTGTTGAAAAACCACTTTTCGCACTTGTGTTAGTGTTGAAAAACCACTTTTCGCACTTGTGTTGGTGCAGGAAACCACTTTTGCACTTGTATTAGTGTGGAAAAAACACTTTTTGCACTTGTGATAGTGTTGAAAAACCACTTTTTGCACTTGTGTTAGTATTGAAAAACCACTTTTCGCACTTGTGTTAGTGTTGAAAAACCACTTCTCACACTTGTGTTGGTGCAGGAAACCACTTTTGCACTTGTATTAGTGTGGAAAAAACACTTTTTGCACTTGTGATAGTGTTGAAAAACCACTTTTCGCACTTGTGTTAGTGTTGAAAAAAGACTTTTCGCACTTGTGTTGGTGCAGGAAACCATTTTTGCACTTGTATTAGTGTGGAAAAACCACTTTTCGCACTTGGGTTAGTGTTGAAAAACCACTTTTCGCACTTGTGTTAGTGTTGAAAAACCACTTTTTGCACTTGTGTTAGTGTTGAAAAACCACTTTTCGCACTTGTGTTAGTGTTGAAAAACCACTTTTCGCACTTGTGTTAGTGTTGAAAAACCACTTTTCGCACTTGTGTTATTGTTGAAAAACCACTTTTCGCACTTGTGTTGGTGCAGGAAACCACATTTGCACTTGTATTAGTGTGGAAAAAACACTTTTTGCACTTGTGATAGTGTTGAAAAACCACTTTTCGCACTTGTGTTAGTGTTGAAAACCCACTTTTCGCACTTGTGTTGGTGCAGTAAACCACTTTTGCACTTGTATTAGTGTGGAAAAACCACTTTTCGCACTTGTGTTAGTGTTGAAAAACCACTTTTCGCACTTGTGTTAGTGTTGAAAAACCACTTTTCGCACTTGCGTTGGTGCAGGAAACCACTTTTGCACTTGTATTAGTGTGGAAAAAACACTTTTTGCACTTGTGATAGTGTTGAAAAACCACTTTTCGCACTTGTGTTAGTGTTGAAAAACCACTTTTCGCACTTGTGTTGGTGCAGAAAACCACTTTTGCACTTGTATTAGTGTTGAAAAACCACTTTTCGCACTTGTGTTAGTGTTGAAAAGCCACTTTTCGCACTTGTGTTAGTGTTGAAAAACCACTTTTCGCACTTGTGTTGGTGCAGGAAACCACTTTTGCACTTGTATTAGTGTGGAAGAAACACTTTTTGCACTTGTGATAGTGTTGAAAAACCACTTTTCGCACTTGTGTTAGTGTTGAAAAAGCACTTTTCACACTTGTGTTGGTGCAGGAAACCACTTTTGCACTTGTATTAGTGTGGAAAAAACACTTTTCGCACTTGTGTTAGTGTTGAAAAACCACTTTTTGCACTTGTGTTAGTGTTGAAAAACCACTTTTTGCACTTGTGTTGGTGCAGGAAACCACTTTTGCACTTGTATTAGTGTGGAAAAAACACTTTTTGCACTTGTGATAGTGTTGAAAAACCACTTTTCGCACTTGTGTTGGTGCAGGAAACCACTTTTGCACTTGTATTAGTGTGGAAAAAACACTTTTTGCACTTGTGATAGTGTTGAAAAACCACTTTTCGCACTTGTGTTAGTGTTGAAAAACCACTTTTCGCACTTGTGTTGGTGCAGGAAACCACTTTTGCACTTGTATTAGTGTGGAAAAAACACTTTTTGCACTTGTGATAGTGTTGAAAAACCACTTTTTGCACTTGTGTTAGTGTTGAAAAACCACTTTTCGCACTTGTGTTAGTGGTGAAAAACCACTTTTCACACTTGTGTTGGTGCAGGAAACCACTTTTGCACTTGTATTAGTGTGGAAAAAACACTTTTTGCACTTGTGATAGTGTTGAAAAACCACTTTTCGCACTTGTGTTAGTGTTGAAAAACCACTTTTCGCACTTGTGTTAGTGTTGAAAAACCACTTTTCGCACTTGTGTTGGTGCAGGAAACCACTTTTGCACTTGTATTGGTGTGGAAAAACCACTTTTCGCACTTGGGTTAGTGTTGAAAAACCACTTTTCGCACTTGTGTTAGTGTTGAAAAACCACTTTTCACACTTGTGTTGGTGCAGGAAACCACTTTTGCACTTGTATTACTGTGGAAAAAACACTTTTTGCACTTGTGATAGTGTTGAAAAACCACTTTTCGCACTTGTGTTAGTGTTGAAAAACCACTTTTCGCACTTGTGTTAGTGTTGAAAAACCACTTTTTGCACTTGTGTTAGTGTTGAAAAACCACTTTTCGCACTTGTGTTGGTGCAGGAAACCACTTTTGCACTTGTATTAGTGTGGAAAAACCACTTTTCGCACTTGTGTTAGTGTTGAAAAACCACTTTTCGCACTTGTGTTAGTGTTGAAAAACCACTTTTCGCACTTGTGTTGGTGCAGGAAACCACTTTTGCACTTGTATTAGTGTGGTAAAAACACTTTTTGCACTTGTGATAGTGTTGAAAAACCACTTTTCGCACTTGTGTTAGTGTTGAAAAACCACTTTTCGCACTTGTGTTGGTGCAGGAAACCACTTTTGCATTTGTATTAGTGTGGAAAAACCACTTTTCGCACTTGTGTTAGTGTTGAAAAACCACTTTTCGCACTTGTGTTAGTGTTGAAAAACCACTTTTCGCACTTGTGTTGGTGCAGGAAACTACTTTTGCACTTGTATTAGTGTGGAAAAAACACTTTTTGCACTTGTGATAGTGTTGAAAAACCACTTTTCGCACCTGTGTTAGTGTTGAAAAACCACTTTTCGCACTTGTGTTAGTGTTGAAAAACCACTTCTCGCACTTGTGTTGGTGCAGGAAACCACTTTTGCACTTGTATTAGTGTGGAAAAAACACTTTTTGCACTTGTGATAGTGTTGAAAAACCACTTTTTGCACTTGTGTTAGTGTTGAAAAACCACTTTTCGCACTTGTGTTAGTGTTGAAAAACCACTTTTCGCACTTGTGTTGGTGCACGAAACCACTTTTGCACTTGTATTAGTGTGGAAAAAACACTTTTTGCACTTGTGATAGTGTTGAAAAACCACTTTTTGCACTTGTGTTAGTGTTGAAAAACCACTTTTCGCACTTGTGTTAGTGTTGAAAAACCACTTTTCACACTTGTGTTGGTGCAGGAAACCACTTTTGCACTTGTATTAGTGTGGAAAAAACACTTTTTGCACTTGTGATAGTGTTGAAAAACCACTTTTCGCACTTGTGTTAGTGTTGAAAAACCACTTTTCGCACTTGTGTTAGTGTTGAAAAACCACTTTTCGCACTTGTGTTGGTGCAGGAAACCACTTTTGCACTTGTATTGGTGTGGAAAAACCACTTTTCGCACTTGGGTTAGTGTTGAAAAACCACTTTTCGCACTTGTGTTAGTGTTGAAAAACCACTTTTCGCACTTGTGTTGGTGCAGGAAACCACTTTTGCACTTGTATTAGTGTGGAAAAACCACTTTTCGCACTTGTGTTAGTGTTGAAAAACCACTTTTCGCACTTGTGTTAGTGTTGAAAAACCACTTTTCGCACTTGTTTTGGTGCAGGAAACCACTTTTGCACTTGTATTAGTGTGGAAAAAACACTTTTGCACTTGTGATAGTGTTGAAAAACCACTTTTCGCACTTGTGTTAGTGTTGAAAAACCACTTTTTGCACTTGTGTTGGTGCAGGAAACCACTTTTGCACTTGTATTAGTGTGGAAAAAACACTTTTTGCACTTGTGATAGTGTTGAAAAACCACTTTTCGCACTTGTGTTAGTGTTGAAAAACCACTTTTCGCACTTGTGTTGGTGCAGGAAACCACTTCTGCACTTGTATTAGTGTGGAAAAACCACTTTTCGCACTTGTGTTAGTGTTGAAAAACCACTTTTCGCACCTGTGTTAGTGTTGAAAAACCACTTTTCGCACTTGTGTTAGTGTTGAAAAACCACTTTTCGCACTTGTGTTGGTGCAGAAAACCACTTTTGCACTTGTACTAGTGTGGAAAAAACACTTTTTGCACTTGTGATAGTGTTGAAAAACCACTTTTCGCACTTGTGTTAGTGTTGAAAAAGGACTTTTCGCACTTGTGTTGGTGCAGGAAACCACTTTTGCACTTGTATTAGTGTGGAAAAAACACTTTTCGCACTTGTGCTAGTGTTGAAAAACCACTTTTCGCACTTGTGTTAGTGTTGAAAAACCACTTTTTGCACTTGTGTTGGTGCAGGAAACCACTTTTGCACTTGTATTAGTGTGGAAAAAACACTTTTTGCACTTGTGATAGTGTTGAAAAACCACTTTTCGCACTTGTGTTGGTGCAGGAAACCACTTTTGCACTTGTATTAGTGTGGAAAAAACACTTTTTGCACTTGTGATAGTGTTGAAAAACCACTTTTCGCACTTGTGTTAGTGTTGAAAAACCACTTTTCGCACTTGTGTTGGTGCAGGAAACCACTTTTTCACTTGTATTAGTGTGGAAAAAACACTTTTTGCACTTGTGATAGTGTTGAAAAACCACTTTTTGCACTTGTGTTAGTGTTGAAAAACCACTTTTCGCACTTGTGTTAGTGTTGAAAAACCACTTTTCACACTTGTCTTGGTGCAGGAAACCACTTTTGCACTTGTATTAGTGTGGAAAAAACACTTTTTGCACTTGTGATAGTGTTGAAAAACCACTTTTCGCACTTGTGTTAGTGTTGAAAAAACACTTTTCGCACTTGTGTTGGTGCAGGAAACCATTTTTGCACTTGTATTAGTGTGGAAAAACTACTTTTCGCACTTGGGTTAGTGTTGAAAAACCACTTTTCGCACTTGTGTTAGTGTTGAAAAACCACTTTTTGCACTTGTGTTAGTGTTGAAAAACCACTTTTCGCACTTGTGTTGGTGCAGGAAACCACTTTTGCACTTGTATTAGTGTGGAAAAACCACTTTTCGCACTTGTGTTAGTGTTGAAAAACCACTTTTCGCACTTGTGTTAGTGTTGAAAAACCACTTTTCGCACTTGTGTTGGTGCAGGAAACCACTTTTGCACTTGTATTAGTGTGGTAAAAACACTTTTTGCACTTGTGATAGTGTTGAAAAACCACTTTTCGCACTTGTGTTAGTGTTGAAAAACCACTTTTCGCACTTGTGTTGGTGCAGGAAACCACTTTTGCATTTGTATTAGTGTGGAAAAACCACTTTTCGCACTTGTGTTAGTGTTGAAAAACCACTTTTCGCACTTGTGTTAGTGTTGAAAAACCACTTTTCGCACTTGTGTTGGTGCAGGAAACCACTTTTGCACTTGTATTAGTGTGGAAAAAACACTTTTTGCACTTGTGATAGTGTTGAAAAACCACTTTTCGCACCTGTGTTAGTGTTGAAAAACCACTTTTCGCACTTGTGTTAGTGTTGAAAAACCACTTTTCGCACTTGTGTTGGTGCAGGAAACCACTTTTGCACTTGTATTAGTGTGGAAAAAACACTTTTTGCACTTGTGATAGCGTTGAAAAACCACTTTTCGCACTTGTGTTGGTGCAGGAAACCACTTTTGCACTTGTATTAGTGTGGAAAAAACACTTTTTGCACTTGTGATAGTGTTGAAAAACCACTTTTCGCACTTGTGTTAGTGTTGAAAAACCACTTTTCGCACTTGTGTTGGTGCAGGAAACCACTTTTGCACTTGTATTAGTGTGGAAAAAACACTTTTTGCACTTGTGATAGTGTTGAAAAACCACTTTTTGCACTTGTGTTAGTGTTGAAAAACCACTTTTCGCACTTGTGTTAGTGTTGAAAAACCACTTTTCACACTTGTGTTGGTGCAGGAAACCACTTTTGCACTTGTATTAGTGTGGAAAAAACACTTTTTGCACTTGTGATAGTGTTGAAAAACCACTTTTCGCACTTGTGTTAGTGTTGAAAAACCACTTTTCGCACTTGTGTTAGTGTTGAAAAACCACTTTTCGCACTTGTGTTGGTGCAGGAAACCACTTTTGCACTTGTATTAGTGTGGAAAAAACACTTTTTGCACTTGTGATAGTGTTGAAAAACCACTTTTTGCACTTGTGTTAGTGTTGAAAAACCACTTTTCGCACTTGTGTTATTGTTGAAAAACCACTTTTCGCACTTTTGTTGGTGCAGGAAACCACTTTTGCACTTGTATTAGTGTGGAAAAAACACTTTTTGCACTTGTGATAGTGTTGAAAAACCACTTTTCGCACTTGTGTTAGTGTTGAAAAACCACTTTTCGCACTTGTGTTGGTGCAGGAAACCACTTTTGCACTTGTATTAGTGTGGAAAAGCCACTTTTCGCACTTGTGTTAGTGTTGAAAAACCACTTTTCGCACTTGTGTTAGTGTTGAAAAACCACTTTTCGCACTTGTGTTGGTGCAGGAAACCACTTTTGCACTTGTATTAGTGTGGAAAAAACACTTTTTGCACTTGTGATAGTGTTGAAAAACCACTTTTCGCACTTGTGTTAGTGTTGAAAAACCACTTTTCGCACTTGTGTTGGTGCAGAAAACCACTTTTGCACTTGTATTAGTGTGGAAAAAACACTTTTTGCACTTGTGATAGTGTTGAAAAACCACTTTTCGCACTTGTGTTAGTGTTGAAAAACCACTTTTCGCACTTGTGTTAGTGTTGAAAAACCACTTTTCACACTTGTGTTGGTGCAGGAAACCACTTTTGCACTTGTATTAGTGTGGAAGAAACACTTTTTGCACTTGTGATAGTGTTGAAAAACCACTTTTCGCACTTGTGTTAGTGTTGAAAAAGCACTTTTCACACTTGTGTTGGTGCAGGAAACCACTTTTGCACTTGTATTAGTGTGGAAAAAACACTTTTCGCACTTGTGTTAGTGTTGAAAAACCACTTTTTGCACTTGTGTTAGTGTTGAAAAACCACTTTTCGCAGTTGTGTTGGTGCAGGAAACCACTTTTGCACTTGTATTAGTGTGGAAAAAACACTTTTTGCACTTGTGATAGTGTTGAAAAACCACTTTTCGCACTTGTGTTGGTGCAGGAAACCACTTTTGCACTTGTATTAGTGTGGAAAAAACACTTTTTGCACTTGTGATAGTGTTGAAAAACCACTTTTCGCACTTGTGTTAGTGTTGAAAAACCACTTTTCGCACTTGTGTTGGTGCACGAAACCACTTTTGCACTTGTATTAGTGTGGAAAAAACACTTTTTGCACTTGTGATAGTGTTGAAAAACCACTTTTTGCACTTGTGTTACTGTTGAAAAACCACTTTTCGCACTTGTGTTAGTGTTGAAAAACCACTTTTCACACTTGTGTTGGTGCAGGAAACCACTTTTGCACTTGTATTAGTGTGGAAAAAACACTTTTTGCACTTGTGATAGTGTTGAAAAACCACTTTTCGCACTTGTGTTAGTGTTGAAAAACCACTTTTCGCACTTGTGTTAGTGTTGAAAAACCACTTTTCGCACTTGTGTTGGTGCAGCAAACCACTTTTGCACTTGTATTGGTGTGGAAAAACCACTTTTCGCACTTGGGTTAGTGTTGAAAAACCACTTTTCGCACTTGTGTTAGTGTTGAAAAACCACTTTTTGCACTTGTGTTAGTGTTGAAAAACCACTTTTCGCACTTGTGTTGGTGCAGGAAACCACTTTTGCACTTGTATTAGTGTGGAAAAAACACTTTTTGCACTTGTGATAGTGTTGAAAAACCACTTTTCGCACTTGTGTTAGTGTTGAAAAACCACTTTTCGCACTTGTGTTGGTGCAGAAAACCACTTTTGCACTTGTATTAGTGTGGAAAAAACACTTTTTGCACTTGTGATAGTGTTGAAAAACCACTTTTCGCACTTGTGTTAGTGTTGAAAAACCACTTTTCGCACTTGTGTTAGTGTTGAAAAACCACTTTTCGCACTTGTGTTGGTGCAGGAAACCACTTTTGCACTTGTATTAGTGTGGTAAAAACACTTTTTGCACTTGTGATAGTGTTGAAAAACCACTTTTCGCACTTGTGTTAGTGTTGAAAAACCACTTTTCGCACTTGTGTTGGTGCAGGAAACCACTTTTGCATTTGTATTAGTGTGGAAAAACCACTTTTCGCACTTGTGTTAGTGTTGAAAAACCACTTTTCGCACTTGTGTTAGTGTTGAAAAACCACTTTTCGCACTTGTGTTGGTGCAGGAAACCACTTTTGCACTTGTATTAGTGTGGAAAAAACACTTTTTGCACTTGTGATAGTGTTGAAAAACCACTTTTCGCACCTGTGTTAGTGTTGAAAAACCACTTTTCGCACTTGTGTTAGTGTTGAAAAACCACTTTTCGCACTTGTGTTGGTGCAGGAAACCACTTTTGCACTTGTATTAGTGTGGAAAAAACACTTTTTGCACTTGTGATAGCGTTGAAAAACCACTTTTCGCACTTGTGTTGGTGCAGGAAACCACTTTTGCACTTGTATTAGTGTGGAAAAAACACTTTTTGCACTTGTGATAGTGTTGAAAAACCACTTTTCGCACTTGTGTTAGTGTTGAAAAACCACTTTTCGCACTTGTGTTGGTGCAGGAAACCACTTTTGCACTTGTATTAGTGTGGAAAAAACACTTTTTGCACTTGTGATAGTGTTGAAAAACCACTTTTTGCACTTGTGTTAGTGTTGAAAAACCACTTTTCGCACTTGTGTTAGTGTTGAAAAACCACTTTTCACACTTGTGTTGGTGCAGGAAACCACTTTTGCACTTGTATTAGTGTGGAAAAAACACTTTTTGCACTTGTGATAGTGTTGAAAAACCACTTTTCGCACTTGTGTTAGTGTTGAAAAACCACTTTTCGCACTTGTGTTAGTGTTGAAAAACCACTTTTCGCACTTGTGTTGGTGCAGGAAACCACTTTTGCACTTGTATTAGTGTGGAAAAAAACACTTTTTGCACTTGTGATAGTGTTGAAAAACCACTTTTCGCACTTGTGTTAGTGTTGAAAAACCACTTTTCGCACTTGTGTTATTGTTGAAAAACCACTTTTCGCACTTTTGTTGGTGCAGGAAACCACTTTTGCACTTGTATTAGTGTGGAAAAAACACTTTTTGCACTTGTGATAGTGTTGAAAAACCACTTTTCGCACTTGTGTTAGTGTTGAAAAACCACTTTTCGCACTTGTGTTGGTGCAGGAAACCACTTTTGCACTTGTATTAGTGTGGAAAAGCCACTTTTCGCACTTGTGTTAGTGTTGAAAAACCACTTTTCGCACTTGTGTTAGTGTTGAAAAACCACTTTTCGCACTTGTGTTGGTGCAGGAAACCACTTATGCACTTGTATTAGTGTGGAAAAAACACTTTTTGCACTTGTGATAGTGTTGAAAAACCACTTTTCGCACTTGTGTTAGTGTTGAAAAACCACTTTTCGCACTTGTGTTGGTGCAGAAAACCACTTTTGCACTTGTATTAGTGTGGAAAAAACACTTTTTGCACTTGTGATAGTGTTGAAAAACCACTTTTCGCACTTGTGTTAGTGTTGAAAAACCACTTTTCGCACTTGTGTTAGTGTTGAAAAACCACTTTTCACACTTGTGTTGGTGCAGGAAACCACTTTTGCACTTGTATTAGTGTGGAAGAAACACTTTTTGCACTTGTGATAGTGTTGAAAAACCACTTTTCGCACTTGTGTTAGTGTTGAAAAAGCACTTTTCACACTTGTGTTGGTGCAGGAAACCACTTTTGCACTTGTATTAGTGTGGAAAAAACACTTTTCGCACTTGTGTTAGTGTTGAAAAACCACTTTTCGCACTTGTGTTAGTGTTGAAAAACCACTTTTCGCACTTGTGTTGGTGCAGGAAACCACTTTTGCACTTGTATTAGTGTGGAAAAAACACTTTTTGCACTTGTGATAGCGTTGAAAAACCACTTTTCGCACTTGTGTTGGTGCAGGAAACCACTTTTGCACTTGTATTAGTGTGGAAAAAACACTTTTTGCACTTGTGATAGTGTTGAAAAACCACTTTTCGCACTTGTGTTAGTGTTGAAAAACCACTTTTCGCACTTGTGTTGGTGCAGGAAACCACTTTTGCACTTGTATTAGTGTGGAAAAAACACTTTTTGCACTTGTGATAGTGTTGAAAAACCACTTTTTGCACTTGTGTTAGTGTTGAAAAACCACTTTTCGCACTTGTGTTAGTGTTGAAAAACCACTTTTCACACTTGTGTTGGTGCAGGAAACCACTTTTGCACTTGTATTAGTGTGGAAAAAACACTTTTTGCACTTGTGATAGTGTTGAAAAACCACTTTTCGCACTTGTGTTAGTGTTGAAAAACCACTTTTCGCACTTGTGTTAGTGTTGAAAAACCACTTTTCGCACTTGTGTTGGTGCAGGAAACCACTTTTGCACTTGTATTAGTGTGGAAAAAACACTTTTTGCACTTGTGATAGTGTTGAAAAACCACTTTTTGCACTTGTGTTAGTGTTGAAAAACCACTTTTCGCACTTGTGTTATTGTTGAAAAACCACTTTTCGCACTTTTGTTGGTGCAGGAAACCACTTTTGCACTTGTATTAGTGTGGAAAAAAACACTTTTTGCACTTGTGATAGTGTTGAAAAACCACTTTTCGCACTTGTGTTAGTGTTGAAAAACCACTTTTCGCACTTGTGTTGGTGCAGGAAACCACTTTTGCACTTGTATTAGTGTGGAAAAGCCACTTTTCGCACTTGTGTTAGTGTTGAAAAACCACTTTTCGCACTTGTGTTAGTGTTGAAAAACCACTTTTCGCACTTGTGTTGGTGCAGGAAACCACTTTTGCACTTGTATTAGTGTGGAAAAAACACTTTTTGCACTTGTGATAGTGTTGAAAAACCACTTTTCGCACTTGTGTTAGTGTTGAAAAACCACTTTTCGCACTTGTGTTGGTGCAGAAAACCACTTTTGCACTTGTATTAGTGTGGAAAAAACACTTTTTGCACTTGTGATAGTGTTGAAAAACCACTTTTCGCACTTGTGTTAGTGTTGAAAAACCACTTTTCGCACTTGTGTTAGTGTTGAAAAACCACTTTTCACACTTGTGTTGGTGCAGGAAACCACTTTTGCACTTGTATTAGTGTGGAAGAAACACTTTTTGCACTTGTGATAGTGTTGAAAAACCACTTTTCGCACTTGTGTTAGTGTTGAAAAAGCACTTTTCACACTTGTGTTGGTGCAGGAAACCACTTTTGCACTTGTATTAGTGTGGAAAAAACACTTTTCGCACTTGTGTTAGTGTTGAAAAACCACTTTTTGCACTTGTGTTAGTGTTGAAAAACCACTTTTCGCACTTGTGTTGGTGCAGGAAACCACTTTTGCACTTGTATTAGTGTGGAAAAAACACTTTTTGCACTTGTGATAGTGTTGAAAAACCACTTTTCGCACTTGTGTTGGTGCAGGAAACCACTTTTGCACTTGTATTAGTGTGGAAAAAACACTTTTTGCACTTGTGATAGTGTTGAAAAACCACTTTTCGCACTTGTGTTAGTGTTGAAAAACCACTTTTCGCACTTGTGTTGGTGCACGAAACCACTTTTGCACTTGTATTAGTGTGGAAAAAACACTTTTTGCACTTGTGATAGTGTTGAAAAACCACTTTTTGCACTTGTGTTACTGTTGAAAAACCACTTTTCGCACTTGTGTTAGTGTTGAAAAACCACTTTTCACACTTGTGTTGGTGCAGGAAACCACTTTTGCACTTGTATTAGTGTGGAAAAAACACTTTTTGCACTTGTGATAGTGTTGAAAAACCACTTTTCGCACTTGTGTTAGTGTTGAAAAACCACTTTTCGCACTTGTGTTAGTGTTGAAAAACCACTTTTCGCACTTGTGTTGGTGCAGCAAACCACTTTTGCACTTGTATTGGTGTGGAAAAACCACTTTTCGCACTTGGGTTAGTGTTGAAAAACCACTTTTCGCACTTGTGTTAGTGTTGAAAAACCACTTTTTGCACTTGTGTTAGTGTTGAAAAACCACTTTTCGCACTTGTGTTGGTGCAGGAAACCACTTTTGCACTTGTATTAGTGTGGAAAAAACACTTTTTGCACTTGTGATAGTGTTGAAAAACCACTTTTCGCACTTGTGTTAGTGTTGAAAAACCACTTTTCGCACTTGCGTTGGTGCAGAAAACCACTTTTGCACTTGTATTAGTGTGGAAAAAACACTTTTTGCACTTGTGATAGTGTTGAAAAACCACTTTTCGCACTTGTGTTAGTGTTGAAAAACCACTTTTCGCACTTGTGTTAGTGTTGAAAAACCACTTTTCGCACTTGTGTTGGTGCAGGAAACCACTTTTGCACTTGTATTAGTGTGGTAAAAACACTTTTTGCACTTGTGATAGTGTTGAAAAACCACTTTTCGCACTTGTGTTAGTGTTGAAAAACCACTTTTCGCACTTGTGTTGGTGCAGGAAACCACTTTTGCATTTGTATTAGTGTGGAAAAACCACTTTTCGCACTTGTGTTAGTGTTGAAAAACCACTTTTCGCACTTGTGTTAGTGTTGAAAAACCACTTTTCGCACTTGTGTTGGTGCAGGAAACCACTTTTGCACTTGTATTAGTGTGGAAAAAACACTTTTTGCACTTGTGATAGTGTTGAAAAACCACTTTTCGCACCTGTGTTAGTGTTGAAAAACCACTTTTCGCACTTGTGTTAGTGTTGAAAAACCACTTTTCGCACTTGTGTTGGTGCAGGAAACCACTTTTGCACTTGTATTAGTGTGGAAAAAACACTTTTTGCACTTGTGATAGCGTTGAAAAACCACTTTTCGCACTTGTGTTGGTGCAGGAAACCACTTTTGCACTTGTATTAGTGTGGAAAAAACACTTTTTGCACTTGTGATAGTGTTGAAAAACCACTTTTCGCACTTGTGTTAGTGTTGAAAAACCACTTTTCGCACTTGTGTTGGTGCAGGAAACCACTTTTGCACTTGTATTAGTGTGGAAAAAACACTTTTTGCACTTGTGATAGTGTTGAAAAACCACTTTTTGCACTTGTGTTAGTGTTGAAAAACCACTTTTCGCACTTGTGTTAGTGTTGAAAAACCACTTTTCACACTTGTGTTGGTGCAGGAAACCACTTTTGCACTTGTATTAGTGTGGAAAAAACACTTTTTGCACTTGTGATAGTGTTGAAAAACCACTTTTCGCACTTGTGTTAGTGTTGAAAAACCACTTTTCGCACTTGTGTTAGTGTTGAAAAACCACTTTTCGCACTTGTGTTGGTGCAGGAAACCACTTTTGCACTTGTATTAGTGTGGAAAAAACACTTTTTGCACTTGTGATAGTGTTGAAAAACCACTTTTCGCACTTGTGTTAGTGTTGAAAAACCACTTTTCGCACTTGTGTTATTGTTGAAAAACCACTTTTCGCACTTTTGTTGGTGCAGGAAACCACTTTTGCACTTGTATTAGTGTGGAAAAAACACTTTTTGCACTTGTGATAGTGTTGAAAAACCACTTTTCGCACTTGTGTTAGTGTTGAAAAACCACTTTTCGCACTTGTGTTGGTGCAGGAAACCACTTTTGCACTTGTATTAGTGTGGAAAAGCCACTTTTCGCACTTGTGTTAGTGTTGAAAAACCACTTTTCGCACTTGTGTTAGTGTTGAAAAACCACTTTTCGCACTTGTGTTGGTGCAGGAAACCACTTATGCACTTGTATTAGTGTGGAAAAAACACTTTTTGCACTTGTGATAGTGTTGAAAAACCACTTTTCGCACTTGTGTTAGTGTTGAAAAACCACTTTTCGCACTTGTGTTGGTGCAGAAAACCACTTTTGCACTTGTATTAGTGTGGAAAAAACACTTTTTGCACTTGTGATAGTGTTGAAAAACCACTTTTCGCACTTGTGTTAGTGTTGAAAAACCACTTTTCGCACTTGTGTTAGTGTTGAAAAACCACTTTTCACACTTGTGTTGGTGCAGGAAACCACTTTTGCACTTGTATTAGTGTGGAAGAAACACTTTTTGCACTTGTGATAGTGTTGAAAAACCACTTTTCGCACTTGTGTTAGTGTTGAAAAAGCACTTTTCACACTTGTGTTGGTGCAGGAAACCACTTTTGCACTTGTATTAGTGTGGAAAAAACACTTTTCGCACTTGTGTTAGTGTTGAAAAACCACTTTTTGCACTTGTGTTAGTGTTGAAAAACCACTTTTCGCACTTGTGTTGGTGCAGGAAACCACTTTTGCACTTGTATTAGTGTGGAAAAAACACTTTTTGCACTTGTGATAGTGTTGAAAAACCACTTTTCGCACTTGTGTTGGTGCAGGAAACCACTTTTGCTCTTGTATTAGTGTGGAAAAAACACTTTTTGCACTTGTGATAGTGTTGAAAAACCACTTTTCGCACTTGTGTTAGTGTTGAAAAACCACTTTTCGCACTTGTGTTGGTGCACGAAACCACTTTTGCACTTGTATTAGTGTGGAAAAAACACTTTTTGCACTTGTGATAGTGTTGAAAAACCACTTTTTGCACTTGTGTTACTGTTGAAAAACCACTTTTCGCACTTGTGTTAGTGTTGAAAAACCACTTTTCACACTTGTGTTGGTGCAGGAAACCACTTTTGCACTTGTATTAGTGTGGAAAAAACACTTTTTGCACTTGTGATAGTGTTGAAAAACCACTTTTCGCACTTGTGTTAGTGTTGAAAAACCACTTTTCGCACTTGTGTTAGTGTTGAAAAACCACTTTTCGCACTTGTGTTGGTGCAGCAAACCACTTTTGCACTTGTATTGGTGTGGAAAAACCACTTTTCGCACTTGGGTTAGTGTTGAAAAACCACTTTTCGCACTTGTGTTAGTGTTGAAAAACCACTTTTTGCACTTGTGTTAGTGTTGAAAAACCACTTTTCGCACTTGTGTTGGTGCAGGAAACCACTTTTGCACTTGTATTAGTGTGGAAAAAACACTTTTTGCACTTGTGATAGTGTTGAAAAACCACTTTTCGCACTTGTGTTAGTGTTGAAAAACCACTTTTCGCACTTGTGTTGGTGCAGAAAACCACTTTTGCACTTGTATTAGTGTGGAAAAAACACTTTTTGCACTTGTGATAGTGTTGAAAAACCACTTTTCGCACTTGTGTTAGTGTTGAAAAACCACTTTTCGCACTTGTGTTAGTGTTGAAAAAGCACTTTTCACACTTGTGTTGGTGCAGGAAACCACTTTTGCACTTGTATTAGTGTGGAAAAAACACTTTTCGCACTTGTGTTAGTGTTGAAAAACCACTTTTTGCACTTGTGTTAGTGTTGAAAAACCACTTTTTGCACTTGTGTTAGTGTTGAAAAACCACTTTTCGCACTTGTGTTAGTGTTGAAAAACCACTTTTCACACTTGTGTTGGTGCAGGAAACCACTTTTGCACTTGTATTAGTGTGGAAAAAACACTTTTTGCACTTGTGATAGTGTTGAAAAACCACTTTTCGCACTTGTGTTAGTGTTGAAAAACCACTTTTCGCACTTGTGTTAGTGTTGAAAAACCACTTTTCGCACTTGTGTTGGTGCAGGAAACCACTTTTGCACTTGTATTGGTGTGGAAAAACCACTTTTCGCACTTGGGTTAGTGTTGAAAAACCACTTTTCGCACTTGTGTTAGTGTTGAAAAACCACTTTTTGCACTTGTGTTAGTGTTGAAAAACCACTTTTCGCACTTGTGTTGGTGCAGGAAACCACTTTTGCACTTGTATTAGTGTGGAAAAACCACTTTTCGCACTTGTGTTAGTGTTGAAAAACCACTTTTCGCACTTGTGTTAGTGTTGAAAAACCACTTTTCGCACTTGTGTTGGTGCAGGAAACCACTTTTGCACTTGTATTAGTGTGGAAAAAACACTTTTTGCACTTGTGATAGTGTTGAAAAACCACTTTTCGCACTTGTGTTAGTGTTGAAAAACCACTTTTCGCACTTGTGTTGGTGCAGGAAACCACTTTTGCACTTGTATTAGTGTGGAAAAGCCACTTTTCGCACTTGTGTTAGTGTTGAAAAACCACTTTTCGCACTTGTGTTAGTGTTGAAAAACCACTTTTCGCACTTGTGTTGGTGCAGGAAACCACTTTTGCACTTGTATTAGTGTGGAAAAAACACTTTTTGCACTTGTGATAGTGTTGAAAAACCACTTTTCGCACTTGTGTTAGTGTTGAAAAACCACTTTTCGCACTTGTGTTGGTGCAGAAAACCACTTTTGCACTTGTATTAGTGTGGAAAAAACACTTTTTGCACTTGTGATAGTGTTGAAAAACCACTTTTCGCACTTGTGTTAGTGTTGAAAAACCACTTTTCGCACTTGTGTTAGTGTTGAAAAACCACTTTTCGCACTTGTGTTGGTGCAGGAAACCACTTTTGCACTTGTATTAGTGTGGAAGAAACACTTTTTGCACTTGTGATAGTGTTGAAAAACCACTTTTCGCACTTGTGTTAGTGTTGAAAAAGCACTTTTCACACTTGTGTTGGTGCAGGAAACCACTTTTGCACTTGTATTAGTGTGGAAAAAACACTTTTCGCACTTGTGTTAGTGTTGAAAAACCACTTTTTGCACTTGTGTTAGTGTTGAAAAACCACTTTTCGCACTTGTGTTGGTGCAGGAAACCACTTTTGCACTTGTGATAGTGTTGAAAAACCACTTTTCGCACTTGTGTTAGTGTTGAAAAACCACTTTTCGCACTTGTGTTGGTGCACGAAACCACTTTTGCACTTGTATTAGTGTGGAAAAAACACTTTTTGCACTTGTGATAGTGTTGAAAAACCACTTTTTGCACTTGTGTTAGTGTTGAAAAACCACTTTTCGCACTTGTGTTAGTGTTGAAAAACCACTTTTCACACTTGTGTTGGTGCAGGAAACCACTTTTGCACTTGTATTAGTGTGGAAAAAACACTTTTTGCACTTGTGATAGTGTTGAAAAACCACTTTTCGCACTTGTGTTAGTGTTGAAAAACCACTTTTCGCACTTGTGTTAGTGTTGAAAAACCACTTTTCGCACTTGTGTTGGTGCAGGAAACCACTTTTGCACTTGTATTGGTGTGGAAAAACCACTTTTCGCACTTGGGTTAGTGTTGAAAAACCACTTTTCGCACTTGTGTTAGTGTTGAAAAACCACTTTTCGCACTTGTGTTGGTGCAGGAAACCACTTTTGCACTTGTATTAGTGTGGAAAAACCACTTTTCGCACTTGTGTTAGTGTTGAAAAACCACTTTTCGCACTTGTGTTAGTGTTGAAAAACCACTTTTCGCACTTGTGTTGGTGCAGGAAACCACTTTTGCACTTGTATTAGTGTGGAAAAAACACTTTTGCACTTGTGATAGTGTTGAAAAACCACTTTTCGCACTTGTGTTAGTGTTGAAAAACCACTTTTTGCACTTGTGTTGGTGCAGGAAACCACTTTTGCACTTGTATTAGTGTGGAAAAAACACTTTTTGCACTTGTGATAGTGTTGAAAAACCACTTTTCGCACTTGTGTTAGTGTTGAAAAACCACTTTTCGCACTTGTGTTGGTGCAGGAAACCACTTCTGCACTTGTATTAGTGTGGAAAAACCACTTTTCGCACTTGTGTTAGTGTTGAAAAACCACTTTTCGCACCTGTGTTAGTGTTGAAAAACCACTTTTCGCACTTGTGTTAGTGTTGAAAAACCACTTTTCGCACTTGTGTTGGTGCAGAAAACCACTTTTGCACTTGTACTAGTGTGGAAAAAACACTTTTTGCACTTGTGATAGTGTTGAAAAACCACTTTTCGCACTTGTGTTAGTGTTGAAAAAGGACTTTTCGCACTTGTGTTGGTGCAGGAAACCACTTTTGCACTTGTATTAGTGTGGAAAAAACACTTTTCGCACTTGTGCTAGTGTTGAAAAACCACTTTTCGCACTTGTGTTAGTGTTGAAAAACCACTTTTTGCACTTGTGTTGGTGCAGGAAACCACTTTTGCACTTGTATTAGTGTGGAAAAAACACTTTTTGCACTTGTGATAGTGTTGAAAAACCACTTTTCGCACTTGTGTTGGTGCAGGAAACCACTTTTGCACTTGTATTAGTGTGGAAAAAACACTTTTTGCACTTGTGATAGTGTTGAAAAACCACTTTTCGCACTTGTGTTAGTGTTGAAAAACCACTTTTCGCACTTGTGTTGGTGCAGGAAACCACTTTTTCACTTGTATTAGTGTGGAAAAAACACTTTTTGCACTTGTGATAGTGTTGAAAAACCACTTTTTGCACTTGTGTTAGTGTTGAAAAACCACTTTTCGCACTTGTGTTAGTGTTGAAAAACCACTTTTCACACTTGTCTTGGTGCAGGAAACCACTTTTGCACTTGTATTTGTGTGGAAAAAACACTTTTTGCACTTGTGATAGTGTTGAAAAACCACTTTTCGCACTTGTGTTAGTGTTGAAAAAACACTTTTCGCACTTGTGTTGGTGCAGGAAACCATTTTTGCACTTGTATTAGTGTGGAAAAACTACTTTTCGCACTTGGGTTAGTGTTGAAAAACCACTTTTCGCACTTGTGTTAGTGTTGAAAAACCACTTTTTGCACTTGTGTTAGTGTTGAAAAACCACTTTTCGCACTTGTGTTGGTGCAGGAAACCACTTTTGCACTTGTATTAGTGTGGAAAAACCACTTTTCGCACTTGTGTTAGTGTTGAAAAACCACTTTTCGCACTTGTGTTAGTGTTGAAAAACCACTTTTCGCACTTGTGTTGGTGCAGGAAACCACTTTTGCACTTGTATTAGTGTGGTAAAAACACTTTTTGCACTTGTGATAGTGTTGAAAAACCACTTTTCGCACTTGTGTTAGTGTTGAAAAACCACTTTTCGCACTTGTGTTGGTGCAGGAAACCACTTTTGCATTTGTATTAGTGTGGAAAAACCACTTTTCGCACTTGTGTTAGTGTTGAAAAACCACTTTTCGCACTTGTGTTAGTGTTGAAAAAACCACTTTTCGCACTTGTGTTGGTGCAGGAAACCACTTTTGCACTTGTATTAGTGTGGAAAAAACACTTTTTGCACTTGTGATAGTGTTGAAAAACCACTTTTCGCACCTGTGTTAGTGTTGAAAAACCACTTTTCGCACTTGTGTTAGTGTTGAAAAACCACTTTTCGCACTTGTGTTGGTGCAGGAAACCACTTTTGCACTTGTATTAGTGTGGAAAAACCACTTTTCGCACTTGTGTTAGTGTTGAAAAACCACTTTTCGCACTTGTGTTAGTGTTGAAAAACCACTTTTCGCACTTGTGTTGGTGCAGGAAACCACTTTTGCACTTGTATTAGTGTGGTAAAAACACTTTTTGCACTTGTGATAGTGTTGAAAAACCACTTTTCGCACTTGTGTTAGTGTTGAAAAACCACTTTTCGCACTTGTGTTGGTGCAGGAAACCACTTTTGCATTTGTATTAGTGTGGAAAAACCACTTTTCGCACTTGTGTTAGTGTTGAAAAACCACTTTTCGCACTTGTGTTAGTGTTGAAAAACCACTTTTCGCACTTGTGTTGGTGCAGGAAACCACTTTTGCACTTGTATTAGTGTGGAAAAAACACTTTTTGCACTTGTGATAGTGTTGAAAAACCACTTTTCGCACCTGTGTTAGTGTTGAAAAACCACTTTTCGCACTTGTGTTAGTGTTGAAAAACCACTTTTCGCACTTGTGTTGGTGCAGGAAACCACTTTTGCACTTGTATTAGTGTGGAAAAAACACTTTTTGCACTTGTGATAGCGTTGAAAAACCACTTTTCGCACTTGTGTTGGTGCAGGAAACCACTTTTGCACTTGTATTAGTGTGGAAAAAACACTTTTTGCACTTGTGATAGTGTTGAAAAACCACTTATCGCACTTGTGTTAGTGTTGAAAAACCACTTTTCGCACTTGTGTTGGTGCAGGAAACCACTTTTGCACTTGTATTAGTGTGGAAAAAACACTTTTTGCACTTGTGATAGTGTTGAAAAACCACTTTTTGCACTTGTGTTAGTGTTGAAAAACCACTTTTCGCACTTGTGTTAGTGTTGAAAAACCACTTTTCACACTTGTGTTGGTGCAGGAAACCACTTTTGCACTTGTATTAGTGTGGAAAAAACACTTTTTGCACTTGTGATAGTGTTGAAAAACCACTTTTCGCACTTGTGTTAGTGTTGAAAAACCACTTTTCGCACTTGTGTTAGTGTTGAAAAACCACTTTTCGCACTTGTGTTGGTGCAGGAAACCACTTTTGCACTTGTATTAGTGTGGAAAAAACACTTTTTGCACTTGTGATAGTGTTGAAAAACCACTTTTTGCACTTGTGTTAGTGTTGAAAAACCACTTTTCGCACTTGTGTTATTGTTGAAAAACCACTTTTCGCACTTTTGTTGGTGCAGGAAACCACTTTTGCACTTGTATTAGTGTGGAAAAAACACTTTTTGCACTTGTGATAGTGTTGAAAAACCACTTTTCGCACTTGTGTTAGTGTTGAAAAACCACTTTTCGCACTTGTGTTGGTGCAGGAAACCACTTTTGCACTTGTATTAGTGTGGAAAAGCCACTTTTCGCACTTGTGTTAGTGTTGAAAAACCACTTTTCGCACTTGTGTTAGTGTTGAAAAACCACTTTTCGCACTTGTGTTGGTGCAGGAAACCACTTTTGCACTTGTATTAGTGTGGAAAAAACACTTTTTGCACTTGTGATAGTGTTGAAAAACCACTTTTCGCACTTGTGTTAGTGTTGAAAAACCACTTTTCGCACTTGTGTTGGTGCAGAAAACCACTTTTGCACTTGTATTAGTGTGGAAAAAACACTTTTTGCACTTGTGATAGTGTTGAAAAACCACTTTTCGCACTTGTGTTAGTGTTGAAAAACCACTTTTCGCACTTGTGTTAGTGTTGAAAAACCACTTTTCACACTTGTGTTGGTGCAGGAAACCACTTTTGCACTTGTATTAGTGTGGAAGAAACACTTTTTGCACTTGTGATAGTGTTGAAAAACCACTTTTCGCACTTGTGTTAGTGTTGAAAAAGCACTTTTCACACTTGTGTTGGTGCAGGAAACCACTTTTGCACTTGTATTAGTGTGGAAAAAACACTTTTCGCACTTGTGTTAGTGTTGAAAAACCACTTTTTGCACTTGTGTTAGTGTTGAAAAACCACTTTTCGCACTTGTGTTGGTGCAGGAAACCACTTTTGCACTTGTATTAGTGTGGAAAAAACACTTTTTGCACTTGTGATAGTGTTGAAAAACCACTTTTCGCACTTGTGTTGGTGCAGGAAACCACTTTTGCACTTGTATTAGTGTGGAAAAAACACTTTTTGCACTTGTGATAGTGTTGAAAAACCACTTTTCGCACTTGTGTTAGTGTTGAAAAACCACTTTTCGCACTTGTGTTGGTGCACGAAACCACTTTTGCACTTGTATTAGTGTGGAAAAAACACTTTTTGCACTTGTGATAGTGTTGAAAAACCACTTTTTGCACTTGTGTTACTGTTGAAAAACCACTTTTCGCACTTGTGTTAGTGTTGAAAAACCACTTTTCACACTTGTGTTGGTGCAGGAAACCACTTTTGCACTTGTATTAGTGTGGAAAAAACACTTTTTGCACTTGTGATAGTGTTGAAAAACCACTTTTCGCACTTGTGTTAGTGTTGAAAAACCACTTTTCGCACTTGTGTTAGTGTTGAAAAACCACTTTTCGCACTTGTGTTGGTGCAGCAAACCACTTTTGCACTTGTATTGGTGTGGAAAAACCACTTTTCGCACTTGGGTTAGTGTTGAAAAACCACTTTTCGCACTTGTGTTAGTGTTGAAAAACCACTTTTTGCACTTGTGTTAGTGTTGAAAAACCACTTTTCGCACTTGTGTTGGTGCAGGAAACCACTTTTGCACTTGTATTAGTGTGGAAAAAACACTTTTTGCACTTGTGATAGTGTTGAAAAACCACTTTTCGAACTTGTGTTAGTGTTGAAAAACCACTTTTCGCACTTGTGTTGGTGCAGAAAACCACTTTTGCACTTGTATTAGTGTGGAAAAAACACTTTTTGCACTTGTGATAGTGTTGAAAAACCACTTTTCGCACTTGTGTTAGTGTTGAAAAACCACTTTTCGCACTTGTGTTAGTGTTGAAAAACCACTTTTCGCACTTGTGTTGGTGCAGGAAACCACTTTTGCACTTGTATTAGTGTGGTAAAAACACTTTTTGCACTTGTGATAGTGTTGAAAAACCACTTTTCGCACTTGTGTTAGTGTTGAAAAACCACTTTTCGCACTTGTGTTGGTGCAGGAAACCACTTTTGCATTTGTATTAGTGTGGAAAAACCACTTTTCGCACTTGTGTTAGTGTTGAAAAACCACTTTTCGCACTTGTGTTAGTGTTGAAAAACCACTTTTCGCACTTGTGTTGGTGCAGGAAACCACTTTTGCACTTGTATTAGTGTGGAAAAAACACTTTTTGCACTTGTGATAGTGTTGAAAAACCACTTTTCGCACCTGTGTTAGTGTTGGAAAACCACTTTTCGCACTTGTGTTAGTGTTGAAAAACCACTTTTCGCACTTGTGTTGGTGCAGGAAACCACTTTTGCACTTGTATTAGTGTGGAAAAAACACTTTTTGCACTTGTGATAGCGTTGAAAAACCACTTTTCGCACTTGTGTTGGTGCAGGAAACCACTTTTGCACTTGTATTAGTGTGGAAAAAACACTTTTTGCACTTGTGATAGTGTTGAAAAACCACTTTTCGCACTTGTGTTAGTGTTGAAAAACCACTTTTCGCACTTGTGTTGGTGCAGGAAACCACTTTTGCACTTGTATTAGTGTGGAAAAAACACTTTTTGCACTTGTGATAGTGTTGAAAAACCACTTTTTGCACTTGTGTTAGTGTTGAAAAACCACTTTTCGCACTTGTGTTAGTGTTGAAAAACCACTTTTCACACTTGTGTTGGTGCAGGAAACCACTTTTGCACTTGTATTAGTGTGGAAAAAACACTTTTTGCACTTGTGATAGTGTTGAAAAACCACTTTTCGCACTTGTGTTAGTGTTGAAAAACCACTTTTCGCACTTGTGTTAGTGTTGAAAAACCACTTTTCGCACTTGTGTTGGTGCAGGAAACCACTTTTGCACTTGTATTAGTGTGGAAAAAACACTTTTTGCACTTGTGATAGTGTTGAAAAACCACTTTTCGCACTTGTGTTAGTGTTGAAAAACCACTTTTCGCACATGTGTTATTGTTGAAAAACCACTTTTCGCACTTTTGTTGGTGCAGGAAACCACTTTTGCACTTGTATTAGTGTGGAAAAAACACTTTTTGCACTTGTGATAGTGTTGAAAAACCACTTTTCGCACTTGTGTTAGTGTTGAAAAACCACTTTTCGCACTTGTGTTGGTGCAGGAAACCACTTTTGCACTTGTATTAGTGTGGAAAAGCCACTTTTCGCACTTGTGTTAGTGTTGAAAAACCACTTTTCGCACTTGTGTTAGTGTTGAAAAACCACTTTTCGCACTTGTGTTGGTGCAGGAAACCACTTTTGCACTTGTATTAGTGTGGAAAAAACACTTTTTGCACTTGTGATAGTGTTGAAAAACCACTTTTCGCACTTGTGTTAGTGTTGAAAAACCACTTTTCGCACTTGTGTTGGTGCAGAAAACCACTTTTGCACTTGTATTAGTGTGGAAAAAACACTTTTTGCACTTGTGATAGTGTTGAAAAACCACTTTTCGCACTTGTGTTAGTGTTGAAAAACCACTTTTCGCACTTGTGTTAGTGTTGAAAAACCACTTTTCGCACTTGTGTTGGTGCAGGAAACCACTTATGCACTTGTATTAGTGTGGAAAAAACACTTTTTGCACTTGTGATAGTGTTGAAAAACCACTTTTCGCACTTGTGTTAGTGTTGAAAAACCACTTTTCGCACTTGTGTTGGTGCAGAAAACCACTTTTGCACTTGTATTAGTGTGGAAAAAACACTTTTTGCACTTGTGATAGTGTTGAAAAACCACTTTTCGCACTTGTGTTAGTGTTGAAAAACCACTTTTCGCACTTGTGTTAGTGTTGAAAAACCACTTTTCACACTTGTGTTGGTGCAGGAAACCACTTTTGCACTTGTATTAGTGTGGAAGAAACACTTTTTGCACTTGTGATAGTGTTGAAAAACCACTTTTCGCACTTGTGTTAGTGTTGAAAAAGCACTTTTCACACTTGTGTTGGTGCAGGAAACCACTTTTGCACTTGTATTAGTGTGGAAAAAACACTTTTCGCACTTGTGTTAGTGTTGAAAAACCACTTTTTGCACTTGTGTTAGTGTTGAAAAACCACTTTTCGCACTTGTGTTGGTGCAGGAAACCACTTTTGCACTTGTATTAGTGTGGAAAAAACACTTTTTGCACTTGTGATAGTGTTGAAAAACCACTTTTCGCACTTGTGTTGGTGCAGGAAACCACTTTTGCTCTTGTATTAGTGTGGAAAAAACACTTTTTGCACTTGTGATAGTGTTGAAAAACCACTTTTCGCACTTGTGTTAGTGTTGAAAAACCACTTTTCGCACTTGTGTTGGTGCACGAAACCACTTTTGCACTTGTATTAGTGTGGAAAAAACACTTTTTGCACTTGTGATAGTGTTGAAAAACCACTTTTTGCACTTGTGTTACTGTTGAAAAACCACTTTTCGCACTTGTGTTAGTGTTGAAAAACCACTTTTCACACTTGTGTTGGTGCAGGAAACCACTTTTGCACTTGTATTAGTGTGGAAAAAACACTTTTTGCACTTGTGATAGTGTTGAAAAACCACTTTTCGCACTTGTGTTAGTGTTGAAAAACCACTTTTCGCACTTGGTTAGTGTTGAAAAACCACTTTTCGCACTTGTGTTGGTGCAGCAAACCACTTTTGCACTTGTATTGGTGTGGAAAAACCACTTTTCGCACTTGGGTTAGTGTTGAAAAACCACTTTTCGCACTTGTGTTAGTGTTGAAAAACCACTTTTTGCACTTGTGTTAGTGTTGAAAAACCACTTTTCGCACTTGTGTTGGTGCAGGAAACCACTTTTGCACTTGTATTAGTGTGGAAAAAACACTTTTTGCACTTGTGATAGTGTTGAAAAACCACTTTTCGCACTTGTGTTAGTGTTGAAAAACCACTTTTCGCACTTGTGTTGGTGCAGAAAACCACTTTTGCACTTGTATTAGTGTGGAAAAAACACTTTTTGCACTTGTGATAGTGTTGAAAAACCACTTTTCGCACTTGTGTTAGTGTTGAAAAACCACTTTTCGCACTTGTGTTAGTGTTGAAAAAGCACTTTTCACACTTGTGTTGGTGCAGGAAACCACTTTTGCACTTGTATTAGTGTGGAAAAAACACTTTTCGCACTTGTGTTAGTGTTGAAAAACCACTTTTTGCACTTGTGTTAGTGTTGAAAAACCACTTTTTGCACTTGTGTTAGTGTTGAAAAACCACTTTTCGCACTTGTGTTAGTGTTGAAAAACCACTTTTCACACTTGTGTTGGTGCAGGAAACCACTTTTGCACTTGTATTAGTGTGGAAAAAACACTTTTTGCACTTGTGATAGTGTTGAAAAACCACTTTTCGCACTTGTGTTAGTGTTGAAAAAACACTTTTCGCACTTGTGTTAGTGTTGAAAAACCACTTTTCGCACTTGTGTTGGTGCAGGAAACCACTTTTGCACTTGTATTGGTGTGGAAAAACCACTTTTCGCACTTGGGTTAGTGTTGAAAAACCACTTTTCGCACTTGTGTTAGTGTTGAAAAACCACTTTTTGCACTTGTGTTAGTGTTGAAAAACCACTTTTCGCACTTGTGTTGGTGCAGGAAACCACTTTTGCACTTGTATTAGTGTGGAAAAACCACTTTTCACACTTGTGTTAGTGTTGAAAAACCACTTTTCGCACTTGTGTTAGTGTTGAAAAACCACTTTTCGCACTTGTGTTGGTGCAGGAAACCACTTTTGCACTTGTATTAGTGTGGAAAAAACACTTTTTGCACTTGTGATAGTGTTGAAAAACCACTTTTCGCACTTGTGTTAGTGTTGAAAAACCACTTTTCGCACTTGTGTTGGTGCAGGAAACCACTTTTGCACTTGTATTAGTGTGGAAAAGCCACTTTTCGCACTTGTGTTAGTGTTGAAAAACCACTTTTCGCACTTGTGTTAGTGTTGAAAAACCACTTTTCGCACTTGTGTTGGTGCAGGAAACCACTTTTGCACTTGTATTAGTGTGGAAAAAACACTTTTTGCACTTGTGATAGTGTTGAAAAACCACTTTTCGCACTTGTGTTAGTGTTGAAAAACCACTTTTCGCACTTGTGTTGGTGCAGAAAACCACTTTTGCACTTGTATTAGTGTGGAAAAAACACTTTTTGCACTTGTGATAGTGTTGAAAAACCACTTTTCGCACTTGTGTTAGTGTTGAAAAACCACTTTTCGCACTTGTGTTAGTGTTGAAAAACCACTTTTCGCACTTGTGTTGGTGCAGGAAACCACTTTTGCACTTGTATTAGTGTGGAAGAAACACTTTTTGCACTTGTGATAGTGTTGAAAAACCACTTTTCGCACTTGTGTTAGTGTTGAAAAAGCACTTTTCACACTTGTGTTGGTGCAGGAAACCACTTTTGCACTTGTATTAGTGTGGAAAAAACACTTTTCGCACTTGTGTTAGTGTTGAAAAACCACTTTTTGCACTTGTGTTAGTGTTGAAAAACCACTTTTCGCACTTGTGTTGGTGCAGGAAACCACTTTTGCACTTGTGATAGTGTTGAAAAACCACTTTTCGCACTTGTGTTAGTGTTGAAAAACCACTTTTCGCACTTGTGTTGGTGCACGAAACCACTTTTGCACTTGTATTAGTGTGGAAAAAACACTTTTTGCACTTGTGATAGTGTTGAAAAACCACTTTTTGCACTTGTGTTAGTGTTGAAAAACCACTTTTCGCACTTGTGTTAGTGTTGAAAAACCACTTTTCACACTTGTGTTGGTGCAGGAAACCACTTTTGCACTTGTATTAGTGTGGAAAAAACACTTTTTGCACTTGTGATAGTGTTGAAAAACCACTTTTCGCACTTGTGTTAGTGTTGAAAAACCACTTTTCGCACTTGTGTTAGTGTTGAAAAACCACTTTTCGCACTTGTGTTGGTGCAGGAAACCACTTTTGCACTTGTATTGGTGTGGAAAAACCACTTTTCGCACTTGGGTTAGTGTTGAAAAACCACTTTTCGCACTTGTGTTAGTGTTGAAAAACCACTTTTCGCACTTGTGTTGGTGCAGTAAACCACTTTTGCACTTGTATTAGTGTGGAAAAACCACTTTTCGCACTTGTGTTAGTGTTGAAAAACCACTTTTCGCACTTGTGTTAGTGTTGAAAAACCACTTTTCGCACTTGTGTTGGTGCAGGAAACCACTTTTGCACTTGTATTAGTGTGGAAAAAACACTTTTGCACTTGTGATAGTGTTGAAAAACCACTTTTCGCACTTGTGTTAGTGTTGAAAAACCACTTTTTGCACTTGTGTTGGTGCAGGAAACCACTTTTGCACTTGTATTAGTGTGGAAAAAACACTTTTTGCACTTGTGATAGTGTGGAAAAACCACTTTTCGCACTTGTGTTAGTGTTGAAAAACCACTTTTCGCACTTGTGTTGGTGCAGGAAACCACTTCTGCACTTGTATTAGTGTGGAAAAACCACTTTTCGCACTTGTGTTAGTGTTGAAAAACCACTTTTCGCACCTGTGTTAGTGTTGAAAAACCACTTTTCGCACTTGTGTTAGTGTTGAAAAACCACTTTTCGCACTTGTGTTGGTGCAGAAAACCACTTTTGCACTTGTACTAGTGTGGAAAAAACACTTTTTGCACTTGTGATAGTGTTGAAAAACCACTTTTCGCACTTGTGTTAGTGTTGAAAAAGGACTTTTCGCACTTGTGTTGGTGCAGGAAACCACTTTTGCACTTGTATTAGTGTGGAAAAAACACTTTTCGCACTTGTGCTAGTGTTGAAAAACCACTTTTCGCACTTGTGTTAGTGTTGAAAAACCACTTTTTGCACTTGTGTTGGTGCAGGAAACCACTTTTGCACTTGTATTAGTGTGGAAAAAACACTTTTTGCACTTGTGATAGTGTTGAAAAACCACTTTTCGCACTTGTGTTGGTACAGGAAACCACTTTTGCACTTGTATTAGTGTGGAAAAAACACTTTTTGCACTTGTGATAGTGTTGAAAAACCACTTTTCGCACTTGTGTTAGTGTTGAAAAACCACTTTTCGCACTTGTGTTGGTGCAGGAAACCACTTTTTCACTTGTATTAGTGTGGAAAAAACACTTTTTGCACTTGTGATAGTGTTGAAAAACCACTTTTTGCACTTGTGTTAGTGTTGAAAAACCACTTTTCGCACTTGTGTTAGTGTTGAAAAACCACTTTTCACACTTGTCTTGGTGCAGGAAACCACTTTTGCACTTGTATTAGTGTGGAAAAAACACTTTTTGCACTTGTGATAGTGTTGAAAAACCACTTTTCGCACTTGTGTTAGTGTTGAAAAAACACTTTTCGCACTTGTGTTGGTGCAGGAAACCATTTTTGCACTTGTATTAGTGTGGAAAAACTACTTTTCGCACTTGGGTTAGTGTTGAAAAACCACTTTTCGCACTTGTGTTAGTGTTGAAAAACCACTTTTTGCACTTGTGTTAGTGTTGAAAAACCACTTTTCGCACTTGTGTTGGTGCAGGAAACCACTTTTGCACTTGTATTAGTGTGGAAAAACCACTTTTCGCACTTGTGTTAGTGTTGAAAAACCACTTTTCGCACTTGTGTTAGTGTTGAAAAACCACTTTTCGCACTTGTGTTGGTGCAGGAAACCACTTTTGCACTTGTATTAGTGTGGTAAAAACACTTTTTCCACTTGTGATAGTGTTGAAAAACCACTTTTCGCACTTGTGTTAGTGTTGAAAAACCACTTTTCGCACTTGTGTTGGTGCAGGAAACCACTTTTGCATTTGTATTAGTGTGGAAAAACCACTTTTCGCACTTGTGTTAGTGTTGAAAAACCACTTTTCGCACTTGTGTTAGTGTTGAAAAACCACTTTTCGCACTTGTGTTGGTGCAGGAAACCACTTTTGCACTTGTATTAGTGTGGAAAAAACACTTTTTGCACTTGTGATAGTGTTGAAAAACCACTTTTCGCACCTGTGTTAGTGTTGAAAAACCACTTTTCGCACTTGTGTTAGTGTTGAAAAACCACTTTTCGCACTTGTGTTGGTGCAGGAAACCACTTTTGCACTTGTATTAGTGTGGAAAAAACACTTTTTGCACTTGTGATAGCGTTGAAAAACCACTTTTCGCACTTGTGTTGGTGCAGGAAACCACTTTTGCACTTGTATTAGTGTGGAAAAAACACTTTTTGCACTTGTGATAGTGTTGAAAAACCACTTTTCGCACTTGTGTTAGTGTTGAAAAACCACTTTTCGCACTTGTGTTGGTGCAGGAAACCACTTTTGCACTTGTATTAGTGTGGAAAAAACACTTTTTGCACTTGTGATAGTGTTGAAAAACCACTTTTTGCACTTGTGTTAGTGTTGAAAAACCACTTTTCGCACTTGTGTTAGTGTTGAAAAACCACTTTTCACACTTGTGTTGGTGCAGGAAACCACTTTTGCATTTGTATTAGTGTGGAAAAAACACTTTTTGCACTTGTGATAGTGTTGAAAAACCACTTTTCGCACTTGTGTTAGTGTTGAAAAACCACTTTTCGCACTTGTGTTAGTGTTGAAAAACCACTTTTCGCACTTGTGTTGGTGCAGGAAACCACTTTTGCACTTGTATTAGTGTGGAAAAAACACTTTTTGCACTTGTGATAGTGTTGAAAAACCACTTTTTGCACTTGTGTTAGTGTTGAAAAACCACTTTTCGCACTTGTGTTATTGTTGAAAAACCACTTTTCGCACTTTTGTTGGTGCAGGAAACCACTTTTGCACTTGTATTAGTGTGGAAAAAACACTTTTTGCACTTGTGATAGTGTTGAAAAACCACTTTTCGCACTTGTGTTAGTGTTGAAAAACCACTTTTCGCACTTGTGTTGGTGCAGGAAACCACTTTTGCACTTGTATTAGTGTGGAAAAGCCACTTTTCGCACTTGTGTTAGTGTTGAAAAACCACTTTTCGCACTTGTGTTAGTGTTGAAAAACCACTTTTCGCACTTGTGTTGGTGCAGGAAACCACTTTTGCACTTGTATTAGTGTGGAAAAAACACTTTTTGCACTTGTGATAGTGTTGAAAAACCACTTTTCGCACTTGTGTTAGTTGAAAAACCACTTTTCGCACTTGTGTTGGTGCAGAAAACCACTTTTGCACTTGTATTAGTGTGGAAAAAACACTTTTTGCACTTGTGATAGTGTTGAAAAACCACTTTTCGCACTTGTGTTAGTGTTGAAAAACCACTTTTCGCACTTGTGTTAGTGTTGAAAAACCACTTTTCACACTTGTGTTGGTGCAGGAAACCACTTTTGCACTTGTATTAGTGTGGAAGAAACACTTTTTGCACTTGTGATAGTGTTGAAAAACCACTTTTCGCACTTGTGTTAGTGTTGAAAAAGCACTTTTCACACTTGTGTTGGTGCAGGAAACCACTTTTGCACTTGTATTAGTGTGGAAAAAACACTTTTCGCACTTGTGTTAGTGTTGAAAAACCACTTTTTGCACTTGTGTTAGTGTTGAAAAACCACTTTTCGCACTTGTGTTGGTGCAGGAAACCACTTTTGCACTTGTATTAGTGTGGAAAAAACACTTTTTGCACTTGTGATAGTGTTGAAAAACCACTTTTCGCACTTGTGTTGGTGCAGGAAACCACTTTTGCACTTGTATTAGTGTGGAAAAAACACTTTTTGCACTTGTGATAGTGTTGAAAAACCACTTTTCGCACTTGTGTTAGTGTTGAAAAACCACTTTTCGCACTTGTGTTGGTGCACGAAACCACTTTTGCACTTGTATTAGTGTGGAAAAAACACTTTTTGCACTTGTGATAGTGTTGAAAAACCACTTTTTGCACTTGTGTTACTGTTGAAAAACCACTTTTCGCACTTGTGTTAGTGTTGAAAAACCACTTTTCACACTTGTGTTGGTGCAGGAAACCACTTTTGCACTTGTATTAGTGTGGAAAAAACACTTTTTGCACTTGTGATAGTGTTGAAAAACCACTTTTCGCACTTGTGTTAGTGTTGAAAAACCACTTTTCGCACTTGTGTTAGTGTTGAAAAACCACTTTTCGCACTTGTGTTGGTGCAGCAAACCACTTTTGCACTTGTATTGGTGTGGAAAAACCACTTTTCGCACTTGGGTTAGTGTTGAAAAACCACTTTTCGCACTTGTGTTAGTGTTGAAAAACCACTTTTTGCACTTGTGTTAGTGTTGAAAAACCACTTTTCGCACTTGTGTTGGTGCAGGAAACCACTTTTGCACTTGTATTAGTGTGGAAAAAACACTTTTTGCACTTGTGATAGTGTTGAAAAACCACTTTTCGCACTTGTGTTAGTGTTGAAAAACCACTTTTCGCACTTGTGTTGGTGCAGAAAACCACTTTTGCACTTGTATTAGTGTGGAAAAAACACTTTTTGCACTTGTGATAGTGTTGAAAAACCACTTTTCGCACTTGTGTTAGTGTTGAAAAACCACTTTTCGCACTTGTGTTAGTGTTGAAAAACCACTTTTCGCACTTGTGTTGGTGCAGGAAACCACTTTTGCACTTGTATTAGTGTGGTAAAAACACTTTTTGCACTTGTGATAGTGTTGAAAAACCACTTTTCGCACTTGTGTTAGTGTTGAAAAACCACTTTTCGCACTTGTGTTGGTGCAGGAAACCACTTTTGCATTTGTATTAGTGTGGAAAAACCACTTTTCGCACTTGTGTTAGTGTTGAAAAACCACTTTTCGCACTTGTGTTAGTGTTGAAAAACCACTTTTCGCACTTGTGTTGGTGCAGGAAACCACTTTTGCACTTGTATTAGTGTGGAAAAAACACTTTTTGCACTTGTGATAGTGTTGAAAAACCACTTTTCGCACCTGTGTTAGTGTTGAAAAACCACTTTTCGCACTTGTGTTAGTGTTGAAAAACCACTTTTCGCACTTGTGTTGGTGCAGGAAACCACTTTTGCACTTGTATTAGTGTGGAAAAAACACTTTTTGCACTTGTGATAGCGTTGAAAAACCACTTTTCGCACTTGTGTTGGTGCAGGAAACCACTTTTGCACTTGTATTAGTGTGGAAAAAACACTTTTTGCACTTGTGATAGTGTTGAAAAACCACTTTTCGCACTTGTGTTAGTGTTGAAAAACCACTTTTCGCACTTGTGTTGGTGCAGGAAACCACTTTTGCACTTGTATTAGTGTGGAAAAAACACTTTTTGCACTTGTGATAGTGTTGAAAAACCACTTTTTGCACTTGTGTTAGTGTTGAAAAACCACTTTTCGCACTTGTGTTAGTGTTGAAAAACCACTTTTCACACTTGTGTTGGTGCAGGAAACCACTTTTGCACTTGTATTAGTGTGGAAAAAACACTTTTTGCACTTGTGATAGTGTTGAAAAACCACTTTTCGCACTTGTGTTAGTGTTGAAAAACCACTTTTCGCACTTGTGTTAGTGTTGAAAAACCACTTTTCGCACTTGTGTTGGTGCAGGAAACCACTTTTGCACTTGTATTAGTGTGGAAAAAACACTTTTTGCACTTGTGATAGTGTTGAAAAACCACTTTTCGCACTTGTGTTAGTGTTGAAAAACCACTTTTCGCACTTGTGTTATTGTTGAAAAACCACTTTTCGCACTTTTGTTGGTGCAGGAAACCACTTTTGCACTTGTATTAGTGTGGAAAAAACACTTTTTGCACTTGTGATAGTGTTGAAAAACCACTTTTCGCACTTGTGTTAGTGTTGAAAAACCACTTTTCGCACTTGTGTTGGTGCAGGAAACCACTTTTGCACTTGTATTAGTGTGGAAAAGCCACTTTTCGCACTTGTGTTAGTGTTGAAAAACCACTTTTCGCACTTGTGTTAGTGTTGAAAAACCACTTTTCGCACTTGTGTTGGTGCAGGAAACCACTTTTGCACTTGTATTAGTGTGGAAAAAACACTTTTTGCACTTGTGATAGTGTTGAAAAACCACTTTTCGCACTTGTGTTAGTGTTGAAAAACCACTTTTCGCACTTGTGTTGGTGCAGAAAACCACTTTTGCACTTGTATTAGTGTGGAAAAAACACTTTTTGCACTTGTGATAGTGTTGAAAAACCACTTTTCGCACTTGTGTTAGTGTTGAAAAACCACTTTTCGCACTTGTGTTAGTGTTGAAAAACCACTTTTCACACTTGTGTTGGTGCAGGAAACCACTTTTGCACTTGTATTAGTGTGGAAGAAACACTTTTTGCACTTGTGATAGTGTTGAAAAACCACTTTTCGCACTTGTGTTAGTGTTGAAAAAGCACTTTTCACACTTGTGTTGGTGCAGGAAACCACTTTTGCACTTGTATTAGTGTGGAAAAAACACTTTTCGCACTTGTGTTAGTGTTGAAAAACCACTTTTTGCACTTGTGTTAGTGTTGAAAAACCACTTTTCGCACTTGTGTTGGTGCAGGAAACCACTTTTGCACTTGTATTAGTGTGGAAAAAACACTTTTTGCACTTGTGATAGTGTTGAAAAACCACTTTTCGCACTTGTGTTGGTGCAGGAAACCACTTTTGCTCTTGTATTAGTGTGGAAAAAACACTTTTTGCACTTGTGATAGTGTTGAAAAACCACTTTTCGCACTTGTGTTAGTGTTGAAAAACCACTTTTCGCACTTGTGTTGGTGCACGAAACCACTTTTGCACTTGTATTAGTGTGGAAAAAACACTTTTTGCACTTGTGATAGTGTTGAAAAACCACTTTTTGCACTTGTGTTACTGTTGAAAAACCACTTTTCGCACTTGTGTTAGTGTTGAAAAACCACTTTTCACACTTGTGTTGGTGCAGGAAACCACTTTTGCACTTGTATTAGTGTGGAAAAAACACT
The DNA here is from genome assembly GCF_964187855.1 of Myxine glutinosa. Classification (NCBI taxonomy): domain Eukaryota; kingdom Metazoa; phylum Chordata; class Myxini; order Myxiniformes; family Myxinidae; genus Myxine; species Myxine glutinosa. The sequence continues at coordinate 57,082 of NW_027616898.1, read as the reverse complement.
TTTTGCACTTGTGATAGTGTTGAAAAACCACTTTTCGCACTTGTGTTAGTGTTGAAAAACCACTTTTCGCACTTGTGTTAGTGTTGAAAAACCACTTTTCGCACTTGTGTTGGTGCAGCAAACCACTTTTGCACTTGTATTGGTGTGGAAAAACCACTTTTCGCACTTGGGTTAGTGTTGAAAAACCACTTTTCGCACTTGTGTTAGTGTTGAAAAACCACTTTTTGCACTTGTGTTAGTGTTGAAAAACCACTTTTCGCACTTGTGTTGGTGCAGGAAACCACTTTTGCACTTGTATTAGTGTGGAAAAAACACTTTTTGCACTTGTGATAGTGTTGAAAAACCACTTTTCGCACTTGTGTTAGTGTTGAAAAACCACTTTTCGCACTTGTGTTAGTGTTGAAAAACCACTTTTCGCACTTGTGTTAGTGTTGAAAAACCACTTTTCACACTTGTGTTGGTGCAGGAAACCACTTTTGCACTTGTATTAGTGTGGAAGAAACACTTTTTGCACTTGTGATAGTGTTGAAAAACCACTTTTCGCACTTGTGTTAGTGTTGAAAAAGCACTTTTCACACTTGTGTTGGTGCAGGAAACCACTTTTGCACTTGTATTAGTGTGGAAAAAACACTTTTCGCACTTGTGTTAGTGTTGAAAAACCACTTTTTGCACTTGTGTTAGTGTTGAAAAACCACTTTTCGCACTTGTGTTGGTGCAGGAAACCACTTTTGCACTTGTATTAGTGTGGAAAAAACACTTTTTGCACTTGTGATAGTGTTGAAAAACCACTTTTCGCACTTGTGTTGGTGCAGGAAACCACTTTTGCTCTTGTATTAGTGTGGAAAAAACACTTTTTGCACTTGTGATAGTGTTGAAAAACCACTTTTCGCACTTGTGTTAGTGTTGAAAAACCACTTTTCGCACTTGTGTTGGTGCACGAAACCACTTTTGCACTTGTATTAGTGTGGAAAAAACACTTTTTGCACTTGTGATAGTGTTGAAAAACCACTTTTTGCACTTGTGTTACTGTTGAAAAACCACTTTTCGCACTTGTGTTAGTGTTGAAAACCCACTTTTCACACTTGTGTTGGTGCAGGAAACCACTTTTGCACTTGTATTAGTGTGGAAAAAACACTTTTTGCACTTGTGATAGTGTTGAAAAACCACTTTTCGCACTTGTGTTAGTGTTGAAAAACCACTTTTCGCACTTGTGTTAGTGTTGAAAAACCACTTTTCGCACTTGTGTTGGTGCAGCAAACCACTTTTGCACTTGTATTGGTGTGGAAAAACCACTTTTCGCACTTGGGTTAGTGTTGAAAAACCACTTTTCGCACTTGTGTTAGTGTTGAAAAACCACTTTTTGCACTTGTGTTAGTGTTGAAAAACCACTTTTCGCACTTGTGTTGGTGCAGGAAACCACTTTTGCACTTGTATTAGTGTGGAAAAAACACTTTTTGCACTTGTGATAGTGTTGAAAAACCACTTTTCGCACTTGTGTTAGTGTTGAAAAACCACTTTTCGCACTTGTGTTGGTGCAGAAAACCACTTTTGCACTTGTATTAGTGTGGAAAAAACACTTTTTGCACTTGTGATAGTGTTGAAAAACCACTTTTCGCACTTGTGTTAGTGTTGAAAAACCACTTTTCGCACTTGTGTTAGTGTTGAAAAAGCACTTTTCACACTTGTGTTGGTGCAGGAAACCACTTTTGCACTTGTATTAGTGTGGAAAAAACACTTTTCGCACTTGTGTTAGTGTTGAAAAACCACTTTTTGCACTTGTGTTAGTGTTGAAAAACCACTTTTTGCACTTGTGTTAGTGTTGAAAAACCACTTTTCGCACTTGTGTTAGTGTTGAAAAACCACTTTTCACACTTGTGTTGGTGCAGGAAACCACTTTTGCACTTGTATTAGTGTGGAAAAAACACTTTTTGCACTTGTGATAGTGTTGAAAAACCACTTTTCGCACTTGTGTTAGTGTTGAAAAACCACTTTTCGCACTTGTGTTAGTGTTGAAAAACCACTTTTCGCACTTGTGTTGGTGCAGGAAACCACTTTTGCACTTGTATTGGTGTGGAAAAACCACTTTTCGCACTTGGGTTAGTGTTGAAAAACCACTTTTCGCACTTGTGTTAGTGTTGAAAAACCACTTTTTGCACTTGTGTTAGTGTTGAAAAACCACTTTTCGCACTTGTGTTGGTGCAGGAAACCACTTTTGCACTTGTATTAGTGTGGAAAAACCACTTTTCGCACTTGTGTTAGTGTTGAAAAACCACTTTTCGCACTTGTGTTAGTGTTGAAAAACCACTTTTCGCACTTGTGTTGGTGCAGGAAACCACTTTTGCACTTGTATTAGTGTGGAAAAAACACTTTTGCACTTGTGATAGTGTTGAAAAACCACTTTTCGCACTTGTGTTAGTGTTGAAAAACCACTTTTTGCACTTGTGTTGGTGCAGGAAACCACTTTTGCACTTGTATTAGTGTGGAAAAAACACTTTTTGCACTTGTGATAGTGTTGAAAAACCACTTTTCGCACTTGTGTTAGTGTTGAAAAACCACTTTTCGCACTTGTGTTGGTGCAGGAAACCACTTCTGCACTTGTATTAGTGTGGAAAAACCACTTTTCGCACTTGTGTTAGTGTTGAAAAACCACTTTTCGCACCTGTGTTAGTGTTGAAAAACCACTTTTCGCACTTGTGTTAGTGTTGAAAAACTACTTTTCGCACTTGTGTTGGTGCAGAAAACCACTTTTGCACTTGCACTAGTGTGGAAAAAACACTTTTTGCACTTGTGATAGTGTTGAAAAACCACTTTTCGCACTTGTGTTAGTGTTGAAAAAGGACTTTTCGCACTTGTGTTGGTGCAGGAAACCACTTTTGCACTTGTATTAGTGTGGAAAAAACACTTTTCGCACTTGTGCTGGTGTTGAAAAACCACTTTTCGCACTTGTGTTAGTGTTGAAAAACCACTTTTTGCACTTGTGTTGGTGCAGGAAACCACTTTTGCACTTGTATTAGTGTGGAAAAAACACTTTTTGCACTTGTGATAGTGTTGAAAAACCACTTTTCGCACTTGTGTTGGTGCAGGAAACCACTTTTGCACTTGTATTAGTGTGGAAAAAACACTTTTTGCACTTGTGATAGTGTTGAAAATCCACTTTTCGCACTTGTGTTAGTGTTGAAAAACCACTTTTCGCACTTGTGTTGGTGCAGGAAACCACTTTTTCACTTGTATTAGTGTGGAAAAAACACTTTTTGCACTTGTGATAGTGTTGAAAAACCACTTTTTGCACTTGTGTTAGTGTTGAAAAACCACTTTTCGCACTTGTGTTAGTGTTGAAAAACCACTTTTCACACTTGTCTTGGTGCAGGAAACCACTTTTGCACTTGTATTAGTGTGGAAAAAACACTTTTTGCACTTGTGATAGTGTTGAAAAACCACTTTTCGCACTTGTGTTAGTGTTGAAAAAACACTTTTCGCACTTGTGTTGGTGCAGGAAACCATTTTTGCACTTGTATTAATGTGGAAAAACTACTTTTCGCACTTGGGTTAGTGTTGAAAAACCACTTTTCGCACTTGTGTTAGTGTTGAAAAACCACTTTTTGCACTTGTGTTAGTGTTGAAAAACCACTTTTCGCACTTGTTTTGGTGCAGGAAACCACTTTTGCACTTGTATTAGTGTGGAAAAACCACTTTTCGCACTTGTGTTAGTGTTGAAAAACCACTTTTCGCACTTGTGTTAGTGTTGAAAAACCACTTTTCGCACTTGTGTTGGTGCAGGAAACCACTTTTGCACTTGTATTAGTGTGGTAAAAACACTTTTTGCACTTGTGATAGTGTTGAAAAACCACTTTTCGCACTTGTGTTAGTGTTGAAAAACCACTTTTCGCACTTGTGTTGGTGCAGGAAACCACTTTTGCATTTGTATTAGTGTGGAAAAACCACTTTTCGCACTTGCGTTAGTGTTGAAAAACCACTTTTCGCACTTGTGTTAGTGTTGAAAAACCACTTTTCGCACTTGTGTTGGTGCAGGAAACCACTTTTGCACTTGTATTAGTGTGGAAAAAACACTTTTTGCACTTGTGATAGTGTTGAAAAACCACTTTTCGCACCTGTGTTAGTGTTGAAAAACCACTTTTCGCACTTGTGTTAGTGTTGAAAAACCACTTTTCGCACTTGTGTTGGTGCAGGAAACCACTTTTGCACTTGTATTAGTGTGGAAAAAACACTTTTTGCACTTGTGATAGCGTTGAAAAACCACTTTTCGCACTTGTGTTGGTGCAGGAAACCACTTTTGCACTTGTATTAGTGTGGAAAAAACACTTTTTGCACTTGTGATAGTGTTGAAAAACCACTTTTCGCACTTGTGTTAGTGTTGAAAAACCACTTTTCGCACTTGTGTTGGTGCAGGAAACCACTTTTGCACTTGTATTAGTGTGGAAAAAACACTTTTTGCACTTGTGATAGTGTTGAAAAACCACTTTTTGCACTTGTGTTAGTGTTGAAAAACCACTTTTCGCACTTGTGTTAGTGTTGAAAAACCACTTTTCACACTTGTGTTGGTGCAGGAAACCACTTTTGCACTTGTATTAGTGTGGAAAAAACACTTTTTGCACTTGTGATAGTGTTGAAAAACCACTTTTCGCACTTGTGTTAGTGTTGAAAAACCACTTTTCGCACTTGTGTTAGTGTTGAAAAACCACTTTTCGCACTTGTGTTGGTGCAGGAAACCACTTTTGCACTTGTATTAGTGTGGAAAAAACACTTTTTGCACTTGTGATAGTGTTGAAAAACCACTTTTCGCACTTGTGTTAGTGTTGAAAAACCACTTTTCGCACTTGTGTTATTGTTGAAAAACCACTTTTCGCACTTTTGTTGGTGCAGGAAACCACTTTTGCACTTGTATTAGTGTGGAAAAAACACTTTTTGCACTTGTGATAGTGTTGAAAAACCACTTTTCGCACTTGTGTTAGTGTTGAAAAACCACTTTTCGCACTTGTGTTGGTGCAGGAAACCACTTTTGCACTTGTATTAGTGTGGAAAAGCCACTTTTCGCACTTGTGTTAGTGTTGAAAAACCACTTTTCGCACTTGTGTTAGTGTTGAAAAACCACTTTTCGCACTTGTGTTGGTGCAGGAAACCACTTTTGCACTTGTATTAGTGTGGAAAAAACACTTTTTGCACTTGTGATAGTGTTGAAAAACCACTTTTCGCACTTGTGTTAGTGTTGAAAAACCACTTTTCGCACTTGTGTTGGTGCAGAAAACCACTTTTGCACTTGTATTAGTGTGGAAAAAACACTTTTTGCACTTGTGATAGTGTTGAAAAACCACTTTTCGCACTTGTGTTAGTGTTGAAAAACCACTTTTCGCACTTGTGTTAGTGTTGAAAAACCACTTTTCACACTTGTGTTGGTGCAGGAAACCACTTTTGCACTTGTATTAGTGTGGAAGAAACACTTTTTGCACTTGTGATAGTGTTGAAAAACCACTTTTCGCACTTGTGTTAGTGTTGAAAAAGCACTTTTCACACTTGTGTTGGTGCAGGAAACCACTTTTGCACTTGTATTAGTGTGGAAAAAACACTTTTCGCACTTGTGTTAGTGTTGAAAAACCACTTTTTGCACTTGTGTTAGTGTTGAAAAACCACTTTTCGCACTTGTGTTGGTGCAGGAAACCACTTTTGCACTTGTATTAGTGTGGAAAAAACACTTTTTGCACTTGTGATAGTGTTGAAAAACCACTTTTCGCACTTGTGTTGGTGCAGGAAACCACTTTTGCACTTGTATTAGTGTGGAAAAAACACTTTTTGCACTTGTGATAGTGTTGAAAAACCACTTTTCGCACTTGTGTTAGTGTTGAAAAACCACTTTTCGCACTTGTGTTGGTGCACGAAACCACTTTTGCACTTGTATTAGTGTGGAAAAAACACTTTTTGCACTTGTGATAGTGTTGAAAAACCACTTTTTGCACTTGTGTTACTGTTGAAAAACCACTTTTCGCACTTGTGTTAGTGTTGAAAAACCACTTTTCACACTTGTGTTGGTGCAGGAAACCACTTTTGCACTTGTATTAGTGTGGAAAAAACACTTTTTGCACTTGTGATAGTGTTGAAAAACCACTTTTCGCACTTGTGTTAGTGTTGAAAAACCACTTTTCGCACTTGTGTTAGTGTTGAAAAACCACTTTTCGCACTTGTGTTGGTGCAGCAAACCACTTTTGCACTTGTATTGGTGTGGAAAAACCACTTTTCGCACTTGGGTTAGTGTTGAAAAACCACTTTTCGCACTTGTGTTAGTGTTGAAAAACCACTTTTTGCACTTGTGTTAGTGTTGAAAAACCACTTTTCGCACTTGTGTTGGTGCAGGAAACCACTTTTGCACTTGTATTAGTGTGGAAAAAACACTTTTTGCACTTGTGATAGTGTTGAAAAACCACTTTTCGCACTTGTGTTAGTGTTGAAAAACCACTTTTCGCACTTGTGTTGGTGCAGAAAACCACTTTTGCACTTGTATTAGTGTGGAAAAAACACTTTTTGCACTTGTGATAGTGTTGAAAAACCACTTTTCGCACTTGTGTTAGTGTTGAAAAACCACTTTTCGCACTTGTGTTAGTGTTGAAAAACCACTTTTCGCACTTGTGTTGGTGCAGGAAACCACTATTGCACTTGTATTAGTGTGGAAGAAACACTTTTTGCACTTGTGATAGTGTTGAAAAACCACTTTTCGCACTTGTGTTAGTGTTGAAAAAGCACTTTTCACACTTGTGTTGGTGCAGGAAACCACTTTTGCACTTGTATTAGTGTGGAAAAAACACTTTTCGCACTTGTGTTAGTGTTGAAAAACCACTTTTTGCACTTGTGTTAGTGTTGAAAAACCACTTTTCGCACTTGTGTTGGTGCAGGAAACCACTTTTGCACTTGTATTAGTGTGGAAAAAACACTTTTTGCACTTGTGATATTGTTGAAAAACCACTTTTCGCACTTGTGTTGGTGCAGGAAACCACTTTTGCACTTGTATTAGTGTGGAAAAAACACTTTTTGCACTTGTGATAGTGTTGAAAAACCACTTTTCGCACTTGTGTTAGTGTTGAAAAACCACTTTTCGCACTTGTGTTGGTGCAGGAAACCACTTTTGCACTTGTATTATTGTGGAAAAAACACTTTTTGCACTTGTGATAGTGTTGAAAAACCACTTTTTGCACTTGTGTTAGTGTTGAAAAACCACTTTTCGCACTTGTGTTAGTGTTGAAAAACCACTTTTCACACTTGTGTTGGTGCAGGAAACCACTTTTGCACTTGTATTAGTGTGGAAAAAACACTTTTTGCACTTGTGATAGTGTTGAAAAACCACTTTTCGCACTTGTGTTAGTGTTGAAAAACCACTTTTCGCACTTGTGTTAGTGTTGAAAAACCACTTTTCGCACTTGTGTTGGTGCAGGAAACCACTTTTGCACTTGTATTAGTGTGGAAAAAACACTTTTTGCACTTGTGATAGTGTTGAAAAACCACTTTTCGCACTTGTGTTAGTGTTGAAAAACCACTTTTCGCACTTGTGTTATTGTTGAAAAACCACTTTTCGCACTTTTGTTGGTGCAGGAAACCACTTTTGCACTTGTATTAGTGTGGAAAAAACACTTTTTGCACTTGTGATAGTGTTGAAAAACCACTTTTCGCACTTGTGTTAGTGTTGAAAAACCACTTTTCGCACTTGTGTTGGTGCAGGAAACCACTTTTGCACTTGTATTAGTGTGGAAAAGCCACTTTTCGCACTTGTGTTAGTGTTGAAAAACCACTTTTCGCACTTGTGTTAGTGTTGAAAAACCACTTTTCGCACTTGTGTTGGTGCAGGAAACCACTTTTGCACTTGTATTAGTGTGGAAAAAACACTTTTTGCACTTGTGATAGTGTTGAAAAACCACTTTTCGCACTTGTGTTAGTGTTGAAAAACCACTTTTCGCACTTGTGTTGGTGCAGAAAACCACTTTTGCACTTGTATTAGTGTGGAAAAAACACTTTTTGCACTTGTGATAGTGTTGAAAAACCACTTTTCGCACTTGTGTTAGTGTTGAAAAACCACTTTTCGCACTTGTGTTAGTGTTGAAAAACCACTTTTCGCACTTGTGTTGGTGCAGGAAACCACTTTTGCACTTGTATTAGTGTGGAAGAAACACTTTTGCACTTGTGATAGTGTTGAAAAACCACTTTTCGCACTTGTGTTAGTGTTGAAAAAGCACTTTTCACACTTGTGTTGGTGCAGGAAACCACTTTTGCACTTGTATTAGTGTGGAAAAAACACTTTTCGCACTTGTGTTAGTGTTGAAAAACCACTTTTTGCACTTGTGTTAGTGTTGAAAAACCACTTTTCGCACTTGTGTTTGGTGCAGGAAACCACTTTTGCACTTGTATTAGTGTGGAAAAAACACTTTTTGCACTTGTGATAGTGTTGAAAAACCACTTTTCGCACTTGTGTTAGTGTTGAAAAACCACTTTTCGCACTTGTGTTGGTGCAGGAAACCACTTTTGCACTTGTATTAGTGTGGAAAAAACACTTTTTGCACTTGTGATAGTGTTGAAAAACCACTTTTTGCACTTGTGTTAGTGTTGAAAAACCACTTTTCGCACTTGTGTTAGTGTTGAAAAACCACTTTTCACACTTGTGTTGGTGCAGGAAACCACTTTTGCACTTGTATTAGTGTGGAAAAAACACTTTTTGCACTTGTGATAGTGTTGAAAAACCACTTTTCGCACTTGTGTTAGTGTTGAAAAACCACTTTTCGCACTTGTGTTAGTGTTGAAAAACCACTTTTCGCACTTGTGTTGGTGCAGGAAACCACTTTTGAACTTGTATTAGTGTGGAAAAAACACTTTTTGCACTTGTGATAGTGTTGAAAAACCACTTTTCGCACTTGTGTTAGTGTTGAAAAACCACTTTTCGCACTTGTGTTATTGTTGAAAAACCACTTTTCGCACTTTTGTTGGTGCAGGAAACCACTTTTGCACTTGTATTAGTGTGGAAAAAACACTTTTTGCACTTGTGATAGTGTTGAAAAACCACTTTTCGCACTTGTGTTAGTGTTGAAAAACCACTTTTCGCACTTGTGTTGGTGCAGGAAACCACTTTTGCACTTGTATTAGTGTGGAAAAGCCACTTTTCGCACTTGTGTTAGTGTTGAAAAACCACTTTTCGCACTTGTGTTAGTGTTGAAAAACCACTTTTCGCACTTGTGTTGGTGCAGGAAACCACTTTTGCACTTGTATTAGTGTGGAAAAAACACTTTTTGCACTTGTGATAGTGTTGAAAAACCACTTTTCGCACTTGTGTTAGTGTTGAAAAACCACTTTTCGCACTTGTGTTGGTGCAGAAAACCACTTTTGCACTTGTATTAGTGTGGAAAAAACACTTTTTGCACTTGTGATAGTGTTGAAAAACCACTTTTCGCACTTGTGTTAGTGTTGAAAAACCACTTTTCGCACTTGTGTTAGTGTTGAAAAACCACTTTTTGCACTTGTGTTGGTGCAGGAAACCACTTTTGCACTTGTATTAGTGTGGAAGAAACACTTTTTGCACTTGTGATAGTGTTGAAAAACCACTTTTCGCACTTGTGTTAGTGTTGAAAAAGCACTTTTCACACTTGTGTTGGTGCAGGAAACCACTTTTGCACTTGTATTAGTGTGGAAAAAACACTTTTCGCACTTGTGTTAGTGTTGGAAAACCACTTTTTGCACTTGTGTTAGTGTTGAAAAACCACTTTTCGCACTTGTGTTGGTGCAGGAAACCACTTTTGCACTTGTATTAGTGTGGAAAAAACACTTTTTGCACTTGTGATAGTGTTGAAAAACCACTTTTCGCACTTGTGTTGGTGCAGGAAACCACTTTTGCACTTGTATTAGTGTGGAAAAAACACTTTTTGCACTTGTGATAGTGTTGAAAAACCACTTTTCGCACTTGTGTTAGTGTTGAAAAACCACTTTTCGCACTTGTGTTGGTGCACGAAACCACTTTTGCACTTGTATTAGTGTGGAAAAAACACTTTTTGCACTTGTGATAGTGTTGAAAAACCACTTTTTGCACTTGTGTTAGTGTTGAAAAACCACTTTTCGCACTTGTGTTAGTGTTGAAAAACCACTTTTCACACTTGTGTTGGTGCAGGAAACCACTTTTGCACTTGTATTAGTGTGGAAAAAACACTTTTTGCACTTGTGATAGTGTTGAAAAACCACTTTTCGCACTTGTGTTAGTGTTGAAAAACCACTTTTCGCACTTGTGTTAGTGTTGAAAAACCACTTTTCGCACTTGTGTTGGTGCAGGAAACCACTTTTGCACTTGTATTGGTGTGGAAAAACCACTTTTCGCACTTGGGTTAGTGTTGAAAAACCACTTTTCGCACTTGTGTTAGTGTTGAAAAACCACTTTTTGCACTTGTGTTAGTGTTGAAAAACCACTTTTCGCACTTGTGTTGGTGCAGGAAACCACTTTTGCACTTGTATTAGTGTGGAAAAACCACTTTTCGCACTTGTGTTAGTGTTGAAAAACCACTTTTCGCACTTGTGTTAGTGTTGAAAAACCACTTTTCGCACTTGTGTTGGTGCAGGAAACCACTTTTGCACTTGTATTAGTGTGGAAAAAACACTTTTTGCCCTTGTGATAGTGTTGAAAAACCACTTTTCGCACTTGTGTTAGTGTTGAAAAACCACTTTTCGCACTTGTGTTGGTGCAGGAAACCACTTTTGCACTTGTATTAGTGTGGAAAAAACACTTTTTGCACTTGTGATAGTGTTGAAAAACCACTTTTCGCACTTGTGTTAGTGTTGAAAAACCACTTTTCGCACTTGTGTTGGTGCAGGAAACCACTTCTGCACTTGTATTAGTGTGGAAAAACCACTTTTCGCACTTGTGTTAGTGTTGAAAAACCACTTTTCGCACCTGTGTTAGTGTTGAAAAACCACTTTTCGCACTTGTGTTAGTGTTGAAAAACCACTTTTCGCACTTGTGTTGGTGCAGAAAACCACTTTTGCACTTGTACTAGTGTGGAAAAAACACTTTTTGCACTTGTGATAGTGTTGAAAAACCACTTTTCGCACTTGTGTTAGTGTTGAAAAAGGACTTTTCGCACTTGTGTTGGTGCAGGAAACCACTTTTGCACTTGTATTAGTGTGGAAAAAACACTTTTCGCACTTGTGCTAGTGTTGAAAAACCACTTTTCGCACTTGTGTTAGTGTTGAAAAACCACTTTTTGCACTTGTGTTGGTGCAGGAAACCACTTTTGCACTTGTATTAGTGTGGAAAAACCACTTTTTGCACTTGTGATAGTGTTGAAAAACCACTTTTCGCACTTGTGTTGGTGCAGGAAACCACTTTTGCACTTGTATTAGTGTGGAAAAAACACTTTTTGCACTTGTGATAGTGTTGGAAAACCACTTTTCGCACTTGTGTTAGTGTTGAAAAACCACTTTTCGCACTTGTGTTGGTGCAGGAAACCACTTTTGCACTTGTATTAGTGTGGAAAAAACACTTTTTGCACTTGTGATAGTGTTGAAAAACCACTTTTTGCACTTGTGTTAGTGTTGAAAAACCACTTTTCGCACTTGTGTTAGTGTTGAAAAACCACTTTTCACACTTGTGTTGGTGCAGGAAACCAATTTTGCACTTGTATTAGTGTGGAAAAAACACTTTTTGCACTTGTGATAGTGTTGAAAAACCACTTTTCGCACTTGTGTTAGTGTTGAAAAAACACTTTTCGCACTTGTGTTGGTGCAGGAAACCATTTTTGCACTTGTATTAGTGTGGAAAAACCACTTTTCGCACTTGGGTTAGTGTTGAAAAACCACTTTTCGCACTTGTGTTAGTGTTGAAAAACCACTTTTTGCACTTGTGTTAGTGTTGAAAAACCACTTTTCGCACTTGTGTTAGTGTTGAAAAACCACTTTTCGCACTTGTGTTAGTGTTGAAAAACCACTTTTCGCACTTGTGTTATTGTTGAAAAACCACTTTTCGCACTTGTGTTATTGTTGAAAAACCATTTTTCGCACTTGTGTTGGTACAGGAAACCACTTTTGCACTTGTATTAGTGTGGAAAAAACACTTTTTGCACTTGTGATAGTGTTGAAAAACCACTTTTCGCACTTGTGTTAGTGTTGAAAAACCACTTTTCGCACTTGTGTTGGTGCAGGAAACCACTTTTGCACTTGTATTAGTGTGGAAAAACCACTTTTCGCACTTGTGTTAGTGTTGAAAAACCACTTTTCGCACTTGTGTTAGTGTTGAAAAACCACTTTTCGCACTTGTGTTGGTGCAGGAAACCACTTTTGCACTTGTATTAGTGTGGAAAAAACACTTTTTGCACTTGTGATAGTGTTGAAAAACCACTTTTCGCACTTGTGTTAGTGTTGAAAAACCACTTTTCGCACTTGTGTTGGTGCAGAAAACCACTTTTGCACTTGTATTAGTGTGGAAAAAACACTTTTTGCACTTGTGATAGTGTTGAAAAACCACTTTTCGCACTTGTGTTAGTGTTGAAAAGCCACTTTTCGCACTTGTGTTAGTGTTGAAAAACCACTTTTCGCACTTGTGTTAGTGTTGAAAAACCACTTTTCGCACTTGTGTTAGTGTTGAAAAACCACTTTTCACACTTGTGTTGGTGCAGGAAACCACTTTTGCACTTGTATTAGTGTGGAAAAAACACTTTTTGCACTTGTGATAGTGTTGAAAAACCACTTTTCGCACTTGTGTTAGTGTTGAAAAACCACTTTTCGCACTTGTGTTAGTGTTGAAAAACCACTTTTCGCACTTGTGTTGGTGCAGGAAACCACTTTTGAACTTGTATTAGTGTGGAAAAAACACTTTTTGCACTTGTGATAGTGTTGAAAAACCACTTTTCGCACTTGTGTTAGTGTTGAAAAACCACTTTTCGCACTTGTGTTATTGTTGAAAAACCACTTTTCGCACTTTTGTTGGTGCAGGAAACCACTTTTGCACTTGTATTAGTGTGGAAAAAACACTTTTTGCACTTGTGATAGTGTTGAAAAACCACTTTTCGCACTTGTGTTAGTGTTGAAAAACCACTTTTCGCACTTGTGTTGGTGCAGGAAACCACTTTTGCACTTGTATTAGTGTGGAAAAGCCACTTTTCGCACTTGTGTTAGTGTTGAAAAACCACTTTTCGCACTTGTGTTAGTGTTGAAAAACCACTTTTCGCACTTGTGTTGGTGCAGGAAACCACTTTTGCACTTGTATTAGTGTGGAAAAAACACTTTTTGCACTTGTGATAGTGTTGAAAAACCACTTTTCGCACTTGTGTTAGTGTTGAAAAACCACTTTTCGCACTTGTGTTGGTGCAGAAAACCACTTTTGCACTTGTATTAGTGTGGAAAAAACACTTTTTGCACTTGTGATAGTGTTGAAAAACCACTTTTCGCACTTGTGTTAGTGTTGAAAAACCACTTTTCGCACTTGTGTTAGTGTTGAAAAACCACTTTTCGCACTTGTGTTGGTGCAGGAAACCACTTTTGCACTTGTATTAGTGTGGAAGAAACACTTTTTGCACTTGTGATAGTGTTGAAAAACCACTTTTCGCACTTGTGTTAGTGTTGAAAAAGCACTTTTCACACTTGTGTTGGTGCAGGAAACCACTTTTGCACTTGTATTAGTGTGGAAAAAACACTTTTCGCACTTGTGTTAGTGTTGGAAAACCACTTTTTGCACTTGTGTTAGTGTTGAAAAACCACTTTTCGCACTTGTGTTGGTGCAGGAAACCACTTTTGCACTTGTATTAGTGTGGAAAAAACACTTTTTGCACTTGTGATAGTGTTGAAAAACCACTTTTCGCACTTGTGTTGGTGCAGGAAACCACTTTTGCACTTGTATTAGTGTGGAAAAAACACTTTTTGCACTTGTGATAGTGTTGAAAAACCACTTTTCGCACTTGTGTTAGTGTTGAAAAACCACTTTTCGCACTTGTGTTGGTGCACGAAACCACTTTTGCACTTGTATTAGTGTGGAAAAAACACTTTTTGCACTTGTGATAGTGTTGAAAAACCACTTTTTGCACTTGTGTTAGTGTTGAAAAACCACTTTTCGCACTTGTGTTAGTGTTGAAAAACCACTTTTCACACTTGTGTTGGTGCAGGAAACCACTTTTGCACTTGTATTAGTGTGGAAAAAACACTTTTTGCACTTGTGATAGTGTTGAAAAACCACTTTTCGCACTTGTGTTAGTGTTGAAAAACCACTTTTCGCACTTGTGTTAGTGTTGAAAAACCACTTTTCGCACTTGTGTTGGTGCAGGAAACCACTTTTGCACTTGTATTGGTGTGGAAAAACCACTTTTCGCACTTGGGTTAGTGTTGAAAAACCACTTTTCGCACTTGTGTTAGTGTTGAAAAACCACTTTTTGCACTTGTGTTAGTGTTGAAAAACCACTTTTTGCACTTGTGTTGGTGCAGGAAACCACTTTTGCACTTGTATTAGTGTGGAAAAACCACTTTTCGCACTTGTGTTAGTGTTGAAAAACCACTTTTCGCACTTGTGTTAGTGTTGAAAAACCACTTTTCGCACTTGTGTTGGTGCAGGAAACCACTTTTGCACTTGTATTAGTGTGGAAAAAACACTTTTTGCCCTTGTGATAGTGTTGAAAAACCACTTTTCGCACTTGTGTTAGTGTTGAAAAACCACTTTTCGCACTTGTGTTGGTGCAGGAAACCACTTTTGCACTTGTATTAGTGTGGAAAAAACACTTTTTGCACTTGTGATAGTGTTGAAAAACCACTTTTCGCACTTGTGTTAGTGTTGAAAAACCACTTTTCGCACTTGTGTTGGTGCAGGAAACCACTTCTGCACTTGTATTAGTGTGGAAAAACCACTTTTCGCACTTGTGTTAGTGTTGAAAAACCACTTTTCGCACCTGTGTTAGTGTTGAAAAACCACTTTTCGCACTTGTGTTAGTGTTGAAAAACCACTTTTCGCACTTGTGTTGGTGCAGAAAACCACTTTTGCACTTGTACTAGTGTGGAAAAAACACTTTTTGCACTTGTGATAGTGTTGAAAAACCACTTTTCGCACTTGTGTTAGTGTTGAAAAAGGACTTTTCGCACTTGTGTTGGTGCAGGAAACCACTTTTGCACTTGTATTAGTGTGGAAAAACACTTTTCGCACTTGTGCTAGTGTTGAAAAACCACTTTTCGCACTTGTGTTAGTGTTGAAAAACCACTTTTTGCACTTGTGTTGGTGCAGGAAACCACTTTTGCACTTGTATTAGTGTGGAAAAAACACTTTTTGCACTTGTGATAGTGTTGAAAAACCACTTTTCGCACTTGTGTTGGTGCAGGAAACCACTTTTGCACTTGTATTAGTGTGGAAAAAACACTTTTTGCACTTGTGATAGTGTTGAAAAACCACTTTTCGCACTTGTGTTAGTGTTGAAAAACCACTTTTCGCACTTGTGTTGGTGCAGGAAACCACTTTTGCACTTGTATTAGTGTGGAAAAAACACTTTTTGCACTTGTGATAGTGTTGAAAAACCACTTTTTGCACTTGTGTTAGTGTTGATAAACCACTTTTCGCACTTGTGTTAGTGTTGAAAAACCACTTTTCACACTTGTGTTGGTGCAGGAAACCAATTTTGCACTTGTATTAGTGTGGAAAAAACACTTTTTGCACTTGTGATAGTGTTGAAAAACCACTTTTCGCACTTGTGTTAGTGTTGAAAAAACACTTTTCGCACTTGTGTTGGTGCAGGAAACCATTTTTGCACTTGTATTAGTGTGGAAAAACCACTTTTCGCACTTGGGTTAGTGTTGAAAAACCACTTTTCGCACTTGTGTTAGTGTTGAAAAACCACTTTTTGCACTTGTGTTAGTGTTGAAAAACCACTTTTCGCACTTGTGTTAGTGTTGAAAAACCACTTTTCGCACTTGTGTTAGTGTTGAAAAACCACTTTTCGCACTTGTGTTATTGTTGAAAAACCACTTTTCGCACTTGTGTTATTGTTGAAAAACCATTTTTCGCACTTGTGTTGGTACAGGAAACCACTTTTGCACTTGTATTAGTGTGGAAAAAACACTTTTTGCACTTGTGATAGTGTTGAAAAACCACTTTTCGCACTTGTGTTAGTGTTGAAAAACCACTTTTCGCACTTGTGTTGGTGCAGGAAACCACTTTTGCACTTGTATTAGTGTGGAAAAACCACTTTTCGCACTTGTGTTAGTGTTGAAAAACCACTTTTCGCACTTGTGTTAGTGTTGAAAAACCACTTTTCGCACTTGTGTTGGTGCAGGAAACCACTTTTGCACTTGTATTAGTGTGGAAAAAACACTTTTTGCACTTGTGATAGTGTTGAAAAACCACTTTTCGCACTTGTGTTAGTGTTGAAAAACCACTTTTCGCACTTGTGTTGGTGCAGAAAACCACTTTTGCACTTGTATTAGTGTGGAAAAAACACTTTTTGCACTTGTGATAGTGTTGAAAAACCACTTTTCGCACTTGTGTTAGTGTTGAAAAGCCACTTTTCGCACTTGTGTTAGTGTTGAAAAACCACTTTTCGCACTTGTGTTAGTGTTGAAAAACCACTTTTCGCACTTGTGTTAGTGTTGAAAAACCACTTTTCACACTTGTGTTGGTGCAGGAAACAACTTTTGCACTTGTATTAGTGTGGAAAAAACACTTTTTGCACTTGTGATAGTGTTGAAAAACCACTTTTCGCACTTGTGTTAGTGTTGAAAAACCACTTTTCGCACTTGTGTTAGTGTTGAAAAACCACTTTTCGCACTTGTGTTGGTGCAGGAAACCACTTTTGCACTTGTATTGGTGTGGAAAAACCACTTTTCGCACTTGGGTTAGTGTTGAAAAACCACTTTTCGCACTTGTGTTAGTGTTGAAAAACCACTTTTTGCACTTGTGTTAGTGTTGAAAAACCACTTTTCGCATTTGTGTTGGTGCAGGAAACCACTTTTGCACTTGTATTAGTGTGGAAAAACCACTTTTCGCACTTGTGTTAGTGTTGAAAAACCACTTTTCGCACTTGTGTTGGTGCAGGAAACCACTTTTGCACTTGTATTAGTGTGGAAAAAACACTTTTTGCACTTGTGATAGTGTTGAAAAACCACTTTTCGCACTTGTGTTAGTGTTGAAAAACCACTTTTCGCACTTGTGTTGGTGCAGGAAACCACTTTTGCACTTGTATTAGTGTGGAAAAAACACTTTTTGCACTTGTGATAGTGTTGAAAAACCACTTTTCGCACTTGTGTTAGTGTTGAAAAACCACTTTTCGCACTTGTGTTGGTGCAGGAAACCACTTCTTGCACTTGTATTAGTGTGGAAAAACCACTTTTCGCACTTGTGTTAGTGTTGAAAAACCACTTTTCGCACCTGTGTTAGTGTTGAAAAACCACTTTTCGCACTTGTGTTAGTGTTGAAAAACCACTTTTCGCACTTGTGTTGGTGCAGAAAACCACTTTTGCACTTGTACTAGTGTGGAAAAAACACTTTTTGCACTTGTGATAGTGTTGAAAAACCACTTTTCGCACTTGTGTTAGTGTTGAAAAAGGACTTTTCGCACTTGTGTTGGTGCAGGAAACCACTTTTGCACTTGTATTAGTGTGGAAAAAACACTTTTTGCACTTGTGCTAGTGTTGAAAAACCACTTTTCGCACTTGTGTTAGTGTTGAAAAACCACTTTTTGCACTTGTGTTGGTGCAGGAAACCACTTTTGCACTTGTATTAGTGTGGAAAAAACACTTTTTGCACTTGTGATAGTGTTGAAAAACCACTTTTCGCACTTGTGTTGGTGCAGGAAACCACTTTTGCACTTGTATTAGTGTGGAAAAAACACTTTTTGCACTTGTGATAGTGTTGAAAAACCACTTTTCGCACTTGTGTTAGTGTTGAAAAACCACTTTTCGCACTTGTGTTGGTGCAGGAAACCACTTTTGCACTTGTATTAGTGTGGAAAAAACACTTTTTGCACTTGTGATAGTGTTGAAAAACCACTTTTTGCACTTGTGTTAGTGTTGAAAAACCACTTTTCGCACTTGTGTTAGTGTTGAAAACCACTTTTCACACTTGTGTTGGTGCAGGAAACCACTTTTGCACTTGTATTAGTGTGGAAAAAACACTTTTTGCACTTGTGATAGTGTTGAAAAACCACTTTTCGCACTTGTGTTAGTGTTGAAAAAACACTTTTCGCACTTGTGTTGGTGCAGGAAACCATTTTTGCACTTGTATTAGTGTGGAAAAACCACTTTTCGCACTTGGGTTAGTGTTGAAAAACCACTTTTCGCACTTGTGTTAGTGTTGAAAAACCACTTTTTGCACTTGTGTTAGTGTTGAAAAACCACTTTTCGCACTTGTGTTAGTGTTGAAAAACCACTTTTCGCACTTGTGTTAGTGTTGAAAAACCACTTTTCGCACTTGTGTTATTGTTGAAAAACCACTTTTCGCACTTGTGTTGGTGCAGGAAACCACATTTGCACTTGTATTAGTGTGGAAAAAACACTTTTTGCACTTGTGATAGTGTTGAAAAACCACTTTTCGCACTTGTGTTAGTGTTGAAAACCCACTTTTCGCACTTGTGTTGGTGCAGGAAACCACTTTTGCACTTGTATTAGTGTGGAAAAACCACTTTTCGCACTTGTGTTAGTGTTGAAAAACCACTTTTCGCACTTGTGTTAGTGTTGAAAAACCACTTTTCGCACTTGTGTTGGTGCAGGAAACCACTTTTGCACTTGTATTAGTGTGGAAAAAACACTTTTTGCACTTGTGATAGTGTTGAAAAACCACTTTTCGCACTTGTGTTAGTGTTGAAAAACCACTTTTCGCACTTGTGTTGGTGCAGAAAACCACTTTTGCACTTGTATTAGTGTGGAAAAAACACTTTTTGCACTTGTGATAGTGTTGAAAAACCACTTTTCGCACTTGTGTTAGTGTTGAAAAACCACTTTTCGCACTTGTGTTAGTGTTGAAAACCACTTTTCGCACTTGTGTTGGTGCAGGAAACCACTTTTGCACTTGTATTAGTGTGGAAGAAACACTTTTTGCACTTGTGATAGTGTTGAAAAACCACTTTTCGCACTTGTGTTAGTGTTGAAAAAGCACTTTTCACACTTGTGTTGGTGCAGGAAACCACTTTTGCACTTGTATTAGTGTGGAAAAAACACTTTTCGCACTTGTGTTAGTGTTGGAAAACCACTTTTTGCACTTGTGTTAGTGTTGAAAAACCACTTTTCGCACTTGTGTTGGTGCAGGAAACCACTTTTGCACTTGTATTAGTGTGGAAAAAACACTTTTTGCACTTGTGATAGTGTTGAAAAACCACTTTCGCACTTGTGTTGGTGCAGGAAACCACTTTTGCACTTGTATTAGTGTGGAAAAAACACTTTTTGCACTTGTGATAGTGTTGAAAACCACTTTTCGCACTTGTGTTAGTGTTGAAAAACCACTTTTCGCACTTGTGTTGGTGCACGAAACCACTTTTGCACTTGTATTAGTGTGGAAAAAACACTTTTTGCACTTGTGATAGTGTTGAAAAACCACTTTTTGCACTTGTGTTAGTGTTGAAAAACCACTTTTCGCACTTGTGTTAGTGTTGAAAAACCACTTTTCACACTTGTGTTGGTGCAGGAAACCACTTTTGCACTTGTATTAGTGTGGAAAAAACACTTTTTGCACTTGTGATAGTGTTGAAAAACCACTTTTCGCACTTGTGTTAGTGTTGAAAAACCACTTTTCGCACTTGTGTTAGTGTTGAAAAACCACTTTTCGCACTTGTGTTGGTGCAGGAAACCACTTTTGCACTTGTATTGGTGTGGAAAAACCACTTTTCGCACTTGGGTTAGTGTTGAAAAACCACTTTTCGCACTTGTGTTAGTGTTGAAAAACCACTTTTTGCACTTGTGTTAGTGTTGAAAAACCACTTTTTGCACTTGTGTTGGTGCAGGAAACCACTTTTGCACTTGTATTAGTGTGGAAAAACCACTTTTCGCACTTGTGTTAGTGTTGAAAAACCACTTTTCGCACTTGTGTTAGTGTTGAAAAACCACTTTTCGCACTTGTGTTGGTGCAGGAAACCACTTTTGCACTTGTATTAGTGTGGAAAAAACACTTTTTGCCTTGTGATAGTGTTGAAAAACCACTTTTCGCACTTGTGTTAGTGTTGAAAAACCACTTTTCGCACTTGTGTTGGTGCAGGAAACCACTTTTGCACTTGTATTAGTGTGGAAAAAACACTTTTTGCACTTGTGATAGTGTTGAAAAACCACTTTTCGCACTTGTGTTAGTGTTGAAAAACCACTTTTCGCACTTGTGTTGGTGCAGGAAACCACTTCTGCACTTGTATTAGTGTGGAAAAACCACTTTTCGCACTTGTGTTAGTGTTGAAAAACCACTTTTCGCACCTGTGTTAGTGTTGAAAAACCACTTTTCGCACTTGTGTTAGTGTTGAAAAACCACTTTTCGCACTTGTGTTGGTGCAGAAAACCACTTTTGCACTTGTACTAGTGTGGAAAAAACACTTTTTGCACTTGTGATAGTGTTGAAAAACCACTTTTCGCACTTGTGTTAGTGTTGAAAAAGGACTTTTCGCACTTGTGTTGGTGCAGGAAACCACTTTTGCACTTGTATTAGTGTGGAAAAACACTTTTCGCACTTGTGCTAGTGTTGAAAAACCACTTTTCGCACTTGTGTTAGTGTTGAAAAACCACTTTTTGCACTTGTGTTGGTGCAGGAAACCACTTTTGCACTTGTATTAGTGTGGAAAAAAACACTTTTTGCACTTGTGATAGTGTTGAAAAACCACTTTTCGCACTTGTGTTGGTGCAGGAAACCACTTTTGCACTTGTATTAGTGTGGAAAAAACACTTTTTGCACTTGTGATAGTGTTGAAAAACCACTTTTCGCACTTGTGTTAGTGTTGAAAAACCACTTTTCGCACTTGTGTTGGTGCAGGAAACCACTTTTGCACTTGTATTAGTGTGGAAAAAACACTTTTTGCACTTGTGATAGTGTTGAAAACCACTTTTTGCACTTGTGTTAGTGTTGATAAACCACTTTTCGCACTTGTGTTAGTGTTGAAAAACCACTTTTCACACTTGTGTTGGTGCAGGAAACCAATTTTGCACTTGTATTAGTGTGGAAAAAACACTTTTTGCACTTGTGATAGTGTTGAAAAACCACTTTTCGCACTTGTGTTAGTGTTGAAAAAACACTTTTCGCACTTGTGTTGGTGCAGGAAACCATTTTTGCACTTGTATTAGTGTGGAAAAACCACTTTTCGCACTTGGGTTAGTGTTGAAAAACCACTTTTCGCACTTGTGTTAGTGTTGAAAAACCACTTTTGCACTTGTGTTAGTGTTGAAAAACCACTTTTCGCACTTGTGTTAGTGTTGAAAAACCACTTTTCGCACTTGTGTTAGTGTTGAAAAACCACTTTTCGCACTTGTGTTAATTGTTGAAAAACCACTTTTCGCACTTGTGTTATTGTTGAAAAACCATTTTCGCACTTGTGTTGGTACAGGAAACCACTTTTGCACTTGTATTAGTGTGGAAAAAACACTTTTTGCACTTTGTGATAGTGTTGAAAAACCACTTTTCGCACTTGTGTTAGTGTTGAAAAACCACTTTTCGCACTTGTGTTGGTGCAGGAAACCACTTTTGCACTTGTATTAGTGTGGAAAAACCACTTTTCGCACTTGTGTTAGTGTTGAAAAACCACTTTTCGCACTTGTGTTAGTGTTGAAAAACCACTTTTCGCACTTGTGTTGGTGCAGGAAACCACTTTTGCACTTGTATTAGTGTGGAAAAAACACTTTTTGCACTTGTGATAGTGTTGAAAAACCACTTTTCGCACTTGTGTTAGTGTTGAAAAACCACTTTTCGCACTTGTGTTGGTGCAGAAAACCACTTTTGCACTTGTATTAGTGTGGAAAAAACACTTTTTGCACTTGTGATAGTGTTGAAAAACCACTTTTCGCACTTGTGTTAGTGTTGAAAAGCCACTTTTCGCACTTGTGTTAGTGTTGAAAAACCACTTTTCGCACTTGTGTTAGTGTTGAAAAACCACTTTTCGCACTTGTGTTAGTGTTGAAAAACCACTTTTCACACTTGTGTTGGTGCAGGAAACCACTTTTGCACTTGTATTAGTGTGGAAAAAACACTTTTTGCACTTGTGATAGTGTTGAAAAACCACTTTTCGCACTTGTGTTAGTGTTGAAAAACCACTTTTCGCACTTGTGTTAGTGTTGAAAAACCACTTTTCGCACTTGTGTTGGTGCAGGAAACCACTTTTGCACTTGTATTGGTGTGGAAAAACCACTTTTCGCACTTGGGTTAGTGTTGAAAAACCACTTTTCGCACTTGTGTTAGTGTTGAAAAACCACTTTTTGCACTTGTGTTAGTGTTGAAAAACCACTTTTCGCATTTGTGTTGGTGCAGGAAACCACTTTTGCACTTGTATTAGTGTGGAAAAACCACTTTTCGCACTTGTGTTAGTGTTGAAAAACCACTTTTCGCACTTGTGTTGGTGCAGGAAACCACTTTTGCACTTGTATTAGTGTGGAAAAAACACTTTTTGCACTTGTGATAGTGTTGAAAAACCACTTTTCGCACTTGTGTTAGTGTTGAAAAACCACTTTTCGCACTTGTGTTGGTGCAGGAAACCACTTTTGCACTTGTATTAGTGTGGAAAAAACACTTTTTGCACTTGTGATAGTGTTGAAAAACCACTTTTCGCACTTGTGTTAGTGTTGAAAAACCACTTTTCGCACTTGTGTTGGTGCAGGAAACCACTTCTGCACTTGTATTAGTGTGGAAAAACCACTTTTCGCACTTGTGTTAGTGTTGAAAAACCACTTTTCGCACCTGTGTTAGTGTTGAAAAACCACTTTTCGCACTTGTGTTAGTGTTGAAAAACCACTTTTCGCACTTGTGTTGGTGCAGAAAACCACTTTTGCACTTGTACTAGTGTGGAAAAAACACTTTTTGCACTTGTGATAGTGTTGAAAAACCACTTTTCGCACTTGTGTTAGTGTTGAAAAAGGACTTTTCGCACTTGTGTTGGTGCAGGAAACCACTTTTGCACTTGTATTAGTGTGGAAAAAACACTTTTTGCACTTGTGCTAGTGTTGAAAAACCACTTTTCGCACTTGTGTTAGTGTTGAAAAACCACTTTTTGCACTTGTGTTGGTGCAGGAAACCACTTTTGCACTTGTATTAGTGTGGAAAAAACACTTTTTGCACTTGTGATAGTGTTGAAAAACCACTTTTCGCACTTGTGTTGGTGCAGGAAACCACTTTTGCACTTGTATTAGTGTGGAAAAAACACTTTTTGCACTTGTGATAGTGTTGAAAAACCACTTTTCGCACTTGTGTTAGTGTTGAAAAACCACTTTTCGCACTTGTGTTGGTGCAGGAAACCACTTTTGCACTTGTATTAGTGTGGAAAAAACACTTTTTGCACTTGTGATAGTGTTGAAAAACCACTTTTTGCACTTGTGTTAGTGTTGAAAAACCACTTTTCGCACTTGTGTTAGTGTTGAAAAACCACTTTTCACACTTGTGTTGGTGCAGGAAACCACTTTTGCACTTGTATTAGTGTGGAAAAAACACTTTTTGCACTTGTGATAGTGTTGAAAAACCACTTTTCGCACTTGTGTTAGTGTTGAAAAAACACTTTTCGCACTTGTGTTGGTGCAGGAAACCATTTTTGCACTTGTATTAGTGTGGAAAAACCACTTTTCGCACTTGGGTTAGTGTTGAAAAACCACTTTTCGCACTTGTGTTAGTGTTGAAAAACCACTTTTTGCACTTGTGTTAGTGTTGAAAAACCACTTTTCGCACTTGTGTTAGTGTTGAAAAACCACTTTTCGCACTTGTGTTAGTGTTGAAAAACCACTTTTCGCACTTGTGTTATTGTTGAAAAACCACTTTTCGCACTTGTGTTGGTGCAGGAAACCACATTTGCACTTGTATTAGTGTGGAAAAAACACTTTTTGCACTTGTGATAGTGTTGAAAAACCACTTTTCGCACTTGTGTTAGTGTTGAAAACCCACTTTTCGCACTTGTGTTGGTGCAGGAAACCACTTTTGCACTTGTATTAGTGTGGAAAAACCACTTTTCGCACTTGTGTTAGTGTTGAAAAACCACTTTTCGCACTTGTGTTAGTGTTGAAAAACCACTTTTCGCACTTGCGTTGGTGAAAGGGGAAACCACTTTTGCACTTGTATTAGTGTGGAAAAAACACTTTTTGCACTTGTGATAGTGTTGAAAAACCACTTTTCGCACTTGTGTTAGTGTTGAAAAACCACTTTTCGCACTTGTGTTGGTGCAGAAAACCACTTTTGCACTTGTATTAGTGTGGAAAAAACACTTTTTGCACTTGTGATAGTGTTGAAAAACCACTTTTCGCACTTGTGTTAGTGTTGAAAAGCCACTTTTCGCACTTGTGTTAGTGTTGAAAAACCACTTTTCGCACTTGTGTTGGTGCAGGAAACCACTTTTGCACTTGTATTAGTGTGGAAGAAACACTTTTTGCACTTGTGATAGTGTTGAAAAACCACTTTTCGCACTTGTGTTAGTGTTGAAAAAGCACTTTTCACACTTGTGTTGGTGCAGGAAACCACTTTTGCACTTGTATTAGTGTGGAAAAAACACTTTTCGCACTTGTGTTAGTGTTGAAAAACCACTTTTTGCACTTGTGTTAGTGTTGAAAAACCACTTTTCGCACTTGTGTTGGTGCAGGAAACCACTTTTGCACTTGTATTAGTGTGGAAAAAACACTTTTTGCACTTGTGATAGTGTTGAAAAACCACTTTTCGCACTTGTGTTGGTGCAGGAAACCACTTTTGCACTTGTATTAGTGTGGAAAAAACACTTTTTGCACTTGTGATAGTGTTGAAAAACCACTTTTCGCACTTGTGTTAGTGTTGAAAAACCACTTTTCGCACTTGTGTTGGTGCAGGAAACCACTTTTGCACTTGTATTAGTGTGGAAAAAACACTTTTTGCACTTGTGATAGTGTTGAAAAACCACTTTTTGCACTTGTGTTAGTGTTGAAAAACCACTTTTCGCACTTGTGTTAGTGTTGAAAAACCACTTTTCACACTTGTGTTGGTGCAGGAAACCACTTTTGCACTTGTATTAGTGTGGAAAAAACACTTTTTGCACTTGTGATAGTGTTGAAAAACCACTTTTCGCACTTGTGTTAGTGTTGAAAAACCACTTTTCGCACTTGTGTTAGTGTTGAAAAACCACTTTTCGCACTTGTGTTGGTGCAGGAAACCACTTTTGCACTTGTATTGGTGTGGAAAAACCACTTTTCGCACTTGGGTTAGTGTTGAAAAACCACTTTTCGCACTTGTGTTAGTGTTGAAAAACCACTTTTTGCACTTGTGTTAGTGTTGAAAAACCACTTTTCACACTTGTGTTGGTGCAGGAAACCACTTTTGCACTTGTATTAGTGTGGAAAAAACACTTTTTGCACTTGTGATAGTGTTGAAAAACCACTTTTCGCACTTGTGTTAGTGTTGAAAAACCACTTTTCGCACTTGTGTTAGTGTTGAAAAACCACTTTTTGCACTTGTGTTAGTGTTGAAAAACCACTTTTCGCACTTGTGTTGGTGCAGGAAACCACTTTTGCACTTGTATTAGTGTGGAAAAACCACTTTTCGCACTTGTGTTAGTGTTGAAAAACCACTTTTCGCACTTGTGTTAATGTTGAAAAACCACTTTTCGCACTTGTGTTGGTGCAGGAAACCACTTTTGCACTTGTATTAGTGTGGTAAAAACACTTTTTGCACTTGTGATAGTGTTGAAAAACCACTTTTCGCACTTGTGTTAGTGTTGAAAAACCACTTTTCGCACTTGTGTTGGTGCAGGAAACCACTTTTGCATTTGTATTAGTGTGGAAAAACCACTTTTCGCACTTGTGTTAGTGTTGAAAAACCACTTTTCGCACTTGTGTTAGTGTTGAAAAACCACTTTTCGCACTTGTGTTGGTGCAGGAAACTACTTTTGCACTTGTATTAGTGTGGAAAAAACACTTTTTGCACTTGTGATAGTGTTGAAAAACCACTTTTCGCACCTGTGTTAGTGTTGAAAAACCACTTTTCGCACTTGTGTTAGTGTTGAAAAACCACTTTTCGCACTTGTGTTGGTGCAGGAAACCACTTTTGCACTTGTATTAGTGTGGAAAAAACACTTTTTGCACTTGTGATACTGTTGAAAAACCACTTTTCGCACTTGTGTTGGTGCAGGAAACCACTTTTGCACTTGTATTAGTGTGGGAAAAACACTTTTTGCACTTGTGATAGTGTTGAAAAACCACTTTTCGCACTTGTGTTAGTGTTGAAAAACCACTTTTCGCACTTGTGTTGGTGCAGAAAACCACGTTTGCACTTGTATTAGTGTGGAAAAAACACTTTTTGCACTTGTGATAGTGTTGAAAAACCACTTTTTGCACTTGTGTTAGTGTTGAAAAACCACTTTTCGCACTTGTGTTAGTGTTGAAAAACCACTTTTCACACTTGTGTTGGTGCAGGAAACCACTTTTGCACTTGTATTAGTGTGGAAAAAACACTTTTTGCACTTGTGATAGTGTTGAAAAACCACTTTTCGCAATTGTGTTAGTGTTGAAAAACCACTTTTCGCACTTGTGTTAGTGTTGAAAAACCACTTTTCGCACTTGTGTTGGTGCAGGAAACCACTTTTGCACTTGTATTAGTGTGGAAAAAACACTTTTTGCACTTGTGATAGTGTTGAAAAACCACTTTTCGCACTTGTGTTAGTGTTGAAAAACCACTTTTCGCACTTGTGTTATTGTTGAAAAACCACTTTTCGCACTTGTGTTGGTGCAGGAAACCACTTTTGCACTTGTATTAGTGTGGAAAAAACACTTTTCGCACTTGTGCTAGTGTTGAAAAACCACTTTTCGCACTTGTGTTAGTGTTGAAAAACCACTTTTTGCACTTGTGTTGGTGCAGGAAACCACTTTTGCACTTGTATTAGTGTGGAAAAAACACTTTTTGCACTTGTGATAGTGTTGAAAAACCACTTTTCGCACTTGTGTTGGTGCAGGAAACCACTTTTGCACTTGTATTAGTGTGGAAAAAACACTTTTTGCACTTGTGATAGTGTTGAAAAACCACTTTTCGCACTTGTGTTAGTGTTGAAAAACCACTTTTCGCACTTGTGTTGGTGCAGGAAACCACTTTTGCACTTGTATTAGTGTGGAAAAAACACTTTTTGCACTTGTGATAGTGTTGAAAAACCACTTTTTGCACTTGTGTTAGTGTTGAAAAACCACTTTTCGCACTTGTGTTAGTGTTGAAAAACCACTTTTCACACTTGTGTTGGTGCAGCAAACCACTTTTGCACTTGTATTAGTGTGGAAAAAACACTTTTTGCACTTGTGATAGTGTTGAAAAACCACTTTTCGCACTTGTGTTAGTGTTGAAAAAACACTTTTCGCACTTGTGTTGGTGCAGGAAACCATTTTTGCACTTGTATTAGTGTGGAAAAACCACTTTTCGCACTTGGGTTAGTGTTGAAAAACCACTTTTCGCACTTGTGTTAGTGTTGAAAAACCACTTTTTGCACTTGTGTTAGTGTTGAAAAACCACTTTTCGCACTTGTGTTAGTGTTGAAAAACCACTTTTCGCACTTGTGTTAGTGTTGAAAAACCACTTTTCGCACTTGTGTTATTGTTGAAAAACCACTTTTCGCACTTGTGTTGGTGCAGGAAAACACATTTGCACTTGTATTAGTGTGGAAAAAACACTTTTTGCACTTGTGATAGTGTTGAAAAACCACTTTTCGCACTTGTGTTAGTGTTGAAAACCCACTTTTCGCACTTGTGTTGGTGCAGGAAACCACTTTTGCACTTGTATTAGTGTGGAAAAACCACTTTTCGCACTTGTGTTAGTGTTGAAAAACCACTTTTCGCACTTGTGTTAGTGTTGAAAAACCACTTTTCGCACTTGCGTTGGTGAAAGGGGAAACCACTTTTGCACTTGTATTAGTGTGGAAAAAACACTTTTTGCACTTGTGATAGTGTTGAAAAACCACTTTTCGCACTTGTGTTAGTGTTGAAAAACCACTTTTCGCACTTGTGTTGGTGCAGAAAACCACTTTTGCACTTGTATTAGTGTGGAAAAAACACTTTTTGCACTTGTGATAGTGTTGAAAAACCACTTTTCGCACTTGTGTTAGTGTTGAAAAGCCACTTTTCGCACTTGTGTTAGTGTTGAAAAACCACTTTTCGCACTTGTGTTGGTGCAGGAAACCACTTTTGCACTTGTATTAGTGTGGAAGAAACACTTTTTGCACTTGTGATAGTGTTGAAAAACCACTTTTCGCACTTGTGTTAGTGTTGAAAAAGCACTTTTCACACTTGTGTTGGTGCAGGAAACCACTTTTGCACTTGTATTAGTGTGGAAAAAACACTTTTCGCACTTGTGTTAGTGTTGAAAAACCACTTTTTGCACTTGTGTTAGTGTTGAAAAACCACTTTTCGCACTTGTGTTGGTGCAGGAAACCACTTTTGCACTTGTATTAGTGTGGAAAAAACACTTTTTGCACTTGTGATAGTGTTGAAAAACCACTTTTCGCACTTGTGTTGGTGCAGGAAACCACTTTTGCACTTGTATTAGTGTGGAAAAAACACTTTTTGCACTTGTGATAGTGTTGAAAAACCACTTTTCGCACTTGTGTTAGTGTTGAAAAACCACTTTTCGCACTTGTGTTGGTGCAGGAAACCACTTTTGCACTTGTATTACTGTGGAAAAAACACTTTTTGCACTTGTGATAGTGTTGAAAAACCACTTTTCACACTTGTGTTGGTGCAGGAAACCACTTTTGCACTTGTATTACTGTGGAAAAAACACTTTTTGCACTTGTGATAGTGTTGAAAAACCACTTTTCGCACTTGTGTTAGTGTTGAAAAACCACTTTTCGCACTTGTGTTAGTGTTGAAAAACCACTTTTCGCACTTGTGTTGGTGCAGGAAACCACTTTTGCACTTGTATTGGTGTGGAAAAACCACTTTTCGCACTTGGGTTAGTGTTGAAAAACCACTTTTCGCACTTGTGTTAGTGTTGAAAAACCACTTTTTGCACTTGTGTTAGTGTTGAAAAACCACTTTTCACACTTGTGTTGGTGCAGGAAACCACTTTTGCACTTGTATTAGTGTGGAAAAAACACTTTTTGCACTTGTGATAGTGTTGAAAAACCACTTTTCGCACTTGTGTTAGTGTTGAAAAACCACTTTTCGCACTTGTGTTAGTGTTGAAAAACCACTTTTTGCACTTGTGTTAGTGTTGAAAAACCACTTTTCGCACTTGTGTTGGTGCAGGAAACCACTTTTGCACTTGTATTAGTGTGGAAAAACCACTTTTCGCACTTGTGTTAGTGTTGAAAAACCACTTTTCGCACTTGTGTTAATGTTGAAAAACCACTTTTCGCACTTGTGTTGGTGCAGGAAACCACTTTTGCACTTGTATTAGTGTGGTAAAAACACTTTTTGCACTTGTGATAGTGTTGAAAAACCACTTTTCGCACTTGTGTTAGTGTTGAAAAACCACTTTTCGCACTTGTGTTGGTGCAGGAAACCACTTTTGCATTTGTATTAGTGTGGAAAAACCACTTTTCGCACTTGTGTTAGTGTTGAAAAACCACTTTTCGCACTTGTGTTAGTGTTGAAAAACCACTTTTCGCACTTGTGTTGGTGCAGGAAACTACTTTTGCACTTGTATTAGTGTGGAAAAAACACTTTTTGCACTTGTGATAGTGTTGAAAAACCACTTTTCGCACCTGTGTTAGTGTTGAAAAACCACTTTTCGCACTTGTGTTAGTGTTGAAAAACCACTTTTCGCACTTGTGTTGGTGCAGGAAACCACTTTTGCACTTGTATTAGTGTGGAAAAAACACTTTTTGCACTTGTGATAGTGTTGAAAAACCACTTTTCGCACTTGTGTTGGTGCAGGAAACCACTTTTGCACTTGTATTAGTGTGGAAAAAACACTTTTTGCACTTGTGATAGTGTTGAAAAACCACTTTTCGCACTTGTGTTAGTGTTGAAAAACCACTTTTCGCACTTGTGTTGGTGCAGGAAACCACTTTTGCACTTGTATTAGTGTGGAAAAAACACTTTTTGCACTTGTGATAGTGTTGAAAAACCACTTTTTGCACTTGTGTTAGTGTTGAAAAACCACTTTTCGCACTTGTGTTAGTGTTGAAAAACCACTTTTCACACTTGTGTTGGTGCAGAAAACCACTTTTGCACTTGTATTAGTGTGGAAAAAACACTTTTTGCACTTGTGATAGTGTTGAAAAACCACTTTTCGCACTTGTGTTAGTGTTGAAAAACCACTTTTCGCACTTGTGTTAGTGTTGAAAAACCACTTTTCGCACTTGTGTTGGTGCAGGAAACCACTTTTGCACTTGTATTAGTGTGGAAAAAACACTTTTTGCACTTGTGATAGTGTTGAAAAACCACTTTTCGCACTTGTGTTGGTGCAGGAAACCACTTTTGCACTTGTATTAGTGTGGAAAAAACACTTTTTGCACTTGTGATAGTGTTGAAAAACCACTTTTCGCACTTGTGTTAGTGTTGAAAAACCACTTTTCGCACTTGTGTTGGTGCAGGAAACCACTTTTGCACTTGTATTAGTGTGGAAAAAACACTTTTTGCACTTGTGATAGTGTTGAAAAACCACTTTTTGCACTTGTGTTAGTGTTGAAAAACCACTTTTCGCACTTGTGTTAGTGTTGAAAAACCACTTTTCACACTTGTGTTGGTGCAGGAAACCACTTTTGCACTTGTATTAGTGTGGAAAAAACACTTTTTGCACTTGTGATAGTGTTGAAAAACCACTTTTCGCACTTGTGTTAGTGTTGAAAAACCACTTTTCGCACTTGTGTTAGTGTTGAAAAACCACTTTTCGCACTTGTGTTGGTGCAGGAAACCACTTTTGCACTTGTATTGGTGTGGAAAAACCACTTTTCGCACTTGGGTTAGTGTTGAAAAACCACTTTTCGCACTTGTGTTAGTGTTGAAAAACCACTTTTTGCACCTGTGTTAGTGTTGAAAAACCACTTTTCACACTTGTGTTGGTGCAGGAAACCACTTTTGCACTTGTATTAGTGTGGAAAAAACACTTTTTGCACTTGTGATAGTGTTGAAAAACCACTTTTCGCACTTGTGTTAGTGTTGAAAAACCACTTTTCGCACTTGTGTTAGTGTTGAAAAACCACTTTTTGCACTTGTGTTAGTGTTGAAAAACCACTTTTCGCACTTGTGTTGGTGCAGGAAACCACTTTTGCACTTGTATTAGTGTGGAAAAACCACTTTTCGCACTTGTGTTAGTGTTGAAAAACCACTTTTCGCACTTGTGTTAATGTTGAAAAACCACTTTTCGCACTTGTGTTGGTGCAGGAAACCACTTTTGCACTTGTATTAGTGTGGTAAAAACACTTTTTGCACTTGTGATAGTGTTGAAAAACCACTTTTCGCACTTGTGTTAGTGTTGAAAAACCACTTTTCGCACTTGTGTTGGTGCAGGAAACCACTTTTGCATTTGTATTAGTGTGGAAAAACCACTTTTCGCACTTGTGTTAGTGTTGAAAAACCACTTTTCGCACTTGTGTTAGTGTTGAAAAACCACTTTTCGCACTTGTGTTGGTGCAGGAAACTACTTTTGCACTTGTATTAGTGTGGAAAAAACACTTTTTGCACTTGTGATAGTGTTGAAAAACCACTTTTCGCACCTGTGTTAGTGTTGAAAAACCACTTTTCGCACTTGTGTTAGTGTTGAAAAACCACTTTTCGCACTTGTGTTGGTGCAGGAAACCACTTTTGCACTTGTATTAGTGTGGAAAAAACACTTTTTGCACTTGTGATACTGTTGAAAAACCACTTTTCGCACTTGTGTTGGTGCAGGAAACCACTTTTGCACTTGTATTAGTGTGGAAAAAACACTTTTTGCACTTGTGATAGTGTTGAAAAACCACTTTTCGCACTTGTGTTAGTGTTGAAAAACCACTTTTCGCACTTGTGTTGGTGCAGGAAACCACTTTTGCACTTGTATTAGTGTGGAAAAAACACTTTTTGCACTTGTGATAGTGTTGAAAAACCACTTTTTGCACTTGTGTTAGTGTTGAAAAACCACTTTTTGTTACTTTTTGCACTTGTGTTAGTGTTGAAAAACCACTTTTCACACTTGTGTTGGTGCAGGAAACCACTTTTGCACTTGTATTAGTGTGGAAAAAACACTTTTTGCACTTGTGATAGTGTTGAAAAACCACTTTTCGCACTTGTGTTAGTGTTGAAAAACCACTTTTCGCACTTGTGTTAGTGTTGAAAAACCACTTTTCGCACTTGTGTTGGTGCAGGAAACCACTTTTGCACTTGTATTAGTGTGGAAAAAACACTTTTTGCACTTGTGATAGTGTTGAAAAACCACTTTTCGCACTTGTGTTAGTGTTGAAAAACCACTTTTCGCACTTGTGTTATTGTTGAAAAACCACTTTTCGCACTTGTGTTGGTGCAGGAAACCACTTTTGCACTTGTATTAGTGTGGAAAAAACACTTTTCGCACTTGTGCTAGTGTTGAAAAACCACTTTTCGCACTTGTGTTAGTGTTGAAAAACCACTTTTTGCACTTGTGTTGGTGCAGGAAACCACTTTTGCACTTGTATTAGTGTGGAAAAAACACTTTTTGCACTTGTGATAGTGTTGAAAAACCACTTTTCGCACTTGTGTTGGTGCAGGAAACCACTTTTGCACTTGTATTAGTGTGGAAAAAACACTTTTTGCACTTGTGATAGTGTTGAAAAACCACTTTTCGCACTTGTGTTAGTGTTGAAAAACCACTTTTCGCACTTGTGTTGGTGCAGGAAACCACTTTTGCACTTGTATTAGTGTGGAAAAAACACTTTTTGCACTTGTGATAGTGTTGAAAAACCACTTTTTGCACTTGTGTTAGTGTTGAAAAACCACTTTTCGCACTTGTGTTAGTGTTGAAAAACCACTTTTCACACTTGTGTTGGTGCAGGAAACCACTTTTGCACTTGTATTAGTGTGGAAAAAACACTTTTTGCACTTGTGATAGTGTTGAAAAACCACTTTTCGCACTTGTGTTAGTGTTGAAAAAACACTTTTCGCACTTGTGTTGGTGCAGGAAACCATTTTTGCACTTGTATTAGTGTGGAAAAACCACTTTTCGCACTTGGGTTAGTGTTGAAAAACCACTTTTCGCACTTGTGTTAGTGTTGAAAAACCACTTTTTGCACTTGTGTTAGTGTTGAAAAACCACTTTTCGCACTTGTGTTAGTGTTGAAAAACCACTTTTCGCACTTGTGTTAGTGTTGAAAAACCACTTTTCGCACTTGTGTTAGTGTTGAAAACCCACTTTTCGCACTTGTGTTGGTGCAGGAAACCACTTTTGCACTTGTATTAGTGTGGAAAAACCACTTTTCGCACTTGTGTTAGTGTTGAAAAACCACTTTTCGCACTTGTGTTAGTGTTGAAAAACCACTTTTCGCACTTGCGTTGGTGAAAGGGGAAACCACTTTTGCACTTGTATTAGTGTGGAAAAAACACTTTTTGCACTTGTGATAGTGTTGAAAAACCACTTTTCGCACTTGTGTTAGTGTTGAAAAACCACTTTTCGCACTTGTGTTGGTGCAGAAAACCACTTTTGCACTTGTATTAGTGTGGAAAAAACACTTTTTGCACTTGTGATAGTGTTGAAAAACCACTTTTCGCACTTGTGTTAGTGTTGAAAAGCCACTTTTCGCACTTGTGTTAGTGTTGAAAAACCACTTTTCGCACTTGTGTTGGTGCAGGAAACCACTTTTGCACTTGTATTAGTGTGGAAGAAACACTTTTTGCACTTGTGATAGTGTTGAAAAACCACTTTTCGCACTTGTGTTAGTGTTGAAAAAGCACTTTTCACACTTGTGTTGGTGCAGGAAACCACTTTTGCACTTGTATTAGTGTGGAAAAAACACTTTTCGCACTTGTGTTAGTGTTGAAAAACCACTTTTTGCACTTGTGTTAGTGTTGAAAAACCACTTTTCGCACTTGTGTTGGTGCAGGAAACCACTTTTGCACTTGTATTAGTGTGGAAAAAACACTTTTTGCACTTGTGATAGTGTTGAAAAACCACTTTTCGCACTTGTGTTGGTGCAGGAAACCACTTTTGCACTTGTATTAGTGTGGAAAAAACACTTTTTGCACTTGTGATAGTGTTGAAAAACCACTTTTCGCACTTGTGTTAGTGTTGAAAAACCACTTTTCGCACTTGTGTTGGTGCAGGAAACCACTTTTGCACTTGTATTAGTGTGGAAAAAACACTTTTTGCACTTGTGATAGTGTTGAAAAACCACTTTTTGCACTTGTGTTAGTGTTGAAAAACCACTTTTCGCACTTGTGTTAGTGTTGAAAAACCACTTTTCACACTTGTGTTGGTGCAGGAAACCACTTTTGCACTTGTATTACTGTGGAAAAAACACTTTTTGCACTTGTGATAGTGTTGAAAAACCACTTTTCGCACTTGTGTTAGTGTTGAAAAACCACTTTTCGCACTTGTGTTAGTGTTGAAAAACCACTTTTCGCACTTGTGTTGGTGCAGGAAACCACTTTTGCACTTGTATTGGTGTGGAAAAACCACTTTTCGCACTTGGGTTAGTGTTGAAAAACCACTTTTCGCACTTGTGTTTGTGTTGAAAAACCACTTTTTGCACTTGTGTTAGTGTTGAAAAACCACTTTTCACACTTGTGTTGGTGCAGGAAACCACTTTTGCACTTGTATTAGGGTGGAAAAAACACTTTTTGCACTTGTGATAGTGTTGAAAAACCACTTTTCGCACTTGTGTTAGTGTTGAAAAACCACTTTTCGCACTTGTGTTAGTGTTGAAAAACCACTTTTTGCACTTGTGTTAGTGTTGAAAAACCACTTTTCGCACTTGTGTTGGTGCAGGAAACCACTTTTGCACTTGTATTAGTGTGGAAAAACCACTTTTCGCACTTGTGTTAGTGTTGAAAAACCACTTTTCGCACTTGTGTTAATGTTGAAAAACCACTTTTCGCACTTGTGTTGGTGCAGGAAACCACTTTTGCACTTGTATTAGTGTGGTAAAAACACTTTTTGCACTTGTGATAGTGTTGAAAAACCACTTTTCGCACTTGTGTTAGTGTTGAAAAACCACTTTTCGCACTTGTGTTGGTGCAGGAAACCACTTTTGCATTTGTATTAGTGTGGAAAAACCACTTTTCGCACTTGTGTTAGTGTTGAAAAACCACTTTTCGCACTTGTGTTAGTGTTGAAAAACCACTTTTCGCACTTGTGTTGGTGCAGGAAACTACTTTTGCACTTGTATTAGTGTGGAAAAAACACTTTTTGCACTTGTGATAGTGTTGAAAAACCACTTTTCGCACCTGTGTTAGTGTTGAAAAACCACTTTTCGCACTTGTGTTAGTGTTGAAAAACCACTTTTCGCACTTGTGTTGGTGCAGGAAACCACTTTTGCACTTGTATTAGTGTGGAAAAAACACTTTTTGCACTTGTGATAGTGTTGAAAAACCACTTTTCGCACTTGTGTTGGTGCAGGAAAACACTTTTGCACTTGTATTAGTGTGGAAAAAACACTTTTTGCACTTGTGATAGTGTTGAAAAACCACTTTTCGCACTTGTGTTAGTGTTGAAAAACCACTTTTCGCACTTGTGTTGGTGCAGGAAACCACTTTTGCACTTGTATTAGTGTGGAAAAAACACTTTTTGCACTTGTGATAGTGTTGAAAAACCACTTTTTGCACTTGTGTTAGTGTTGAAAAACCACTTTTCGCACTTGTGTTAGTGTTGAAAAACCACTTTTCACACTTGTGTTGGTGCAGGAAACCACTTTTGCACTTGTATTAGTGTGGAAAAAACACTTTTTGCACTTGTGATAGTGTTGAAAAACCACTTTTCGCACTTGTGTTAGTGTTGAAAAACCACTTTTCGCACTTGTGTTAGTGTTGAAAAACCACTTTTCGCACTTGTGTTGGTGCAGGAAACCACTTTTGCACTTGTATTAGTGTGGAAAAAACACTTTTTGCACTTGTGATAGTGTTGAAAAACCACTTTTCGCACTTGTGTTAGTGTTGAAAAACCACTTTTCGCACTTGTGTTAGTGTTGAAAAACCACTTTTCGCACTTGTGTTGGTGCAGGAAACCACTTTTGCACTTGTACTAGTGTGGAAAAAACACTTTTTGCACTTGTGATAGTGTTGAAAAACCACTTTTCGCACTTGTGTTAGTGTTGAAAAACCACTTTTCGCACTTGTGTTGGTGCAGAAAACCACTTTTGCACTTGTATTAGTGTGGAAAAAACACTTTTTGCACTTGTGATAGTGTTGAAAAACCACTTTTCGCACTTGTGTTAGTGTTGAAAAGCCACTTTTCGCACTTGTGTTAGTGTTGAAAAACCACTTTTCGCACTTGTGTTGGTGCAGGAAACCACTTTTGCACTTGTATTAGTGTGGAAGAAACACTTTTTGCACTTGTGATAGTGTTGAAAAACCACTTTTCGCACTTGTGTTAGTGTTGAAAAACCACTTTTCGCACTTGTGTTGGTGCAGGAAACCACTTTTGCACTTGTATTAGTGTGGAAGAAACACTTTTTGCACTTGTGATAGTGTTGAAAAACCACTTTTCGCACTTGTGTTAGTGTTGAAAAACCACTTTTTGCACTTGTGTTAGTGTTGAAAAACCACTTTTCGCACTTGTGTTGGTGCAGGAAACCACTTTTGCACTTGTATTAGTGTGGAAAAACCACTTTTCGCACTTGTGTTAGTGTTGAAAAACCACTTTTCGCACTTGTGTTAATGTTGAAAAACCACTTTTCGCACTTGTGTTGGTGCAGGAAACCACTTTTGCACTTGTATTAGTGTGGTAAAAACACTTTTTGCACTTGTGATAGTGTTGAAAAACCACTTTTCGCACTTGTGTTAGTGTTGAAAAACCACTTTTCGCACTTGTGTTGGTGCAGGAAACCACTTTTGCATTTGTATTAGTGTGGAAAAACCACTTTTCGCACTTGTGTTAGTGTTGAAAAACCACTTTTCGCACTTGTGTTAGTGTTGAAAAACCACTTTTCGCACTTGTGTTGGTGCAGGAAACTACTTTTGCACTTGTATTAGTGTGGAAAAAACACTTTTTGCACTTGTGATAGTGTTGAAAAACCACTTTTCGCACCTGTGTTAGTGTTGAAAAACCACTTTTCGCACTTGTGTTAGTGTTGAAAAACCACTTTTCGCACTTGTGTTGGTGCAGGAAACCACTTTTGCACTTGTATTAGTGTGGAAAAAACACTTTTTGCACTTGTGATACTGTTGAAAAACCACTTTTCGCACTTGTGTTGGTGCAGGAAACCACTTTTGCACTTGTATTAGTGTGGAAAAAACACTTTTTGCACTTGTGATAGTGTTGAAAAACCACTTTTCGCACTTGTGTTAGTGTTGAAAAACCACTTTTCGCACTTGTGTTGGTGCAGGAAACCACTTTTGCACTTGTATTAGTGTGGAAAAAACACTTTTTGCACTTGTGATAGTGTTGAAAAACCACTTTTTGCACTTGTGTTAGTGTTGAAAAACCACTTTTTGTTACTTTTTGCACTTGTGTTAGTGTTGAAAAACCACTTTTCACACTTGTGTTGGTGCAGGAAACCACTTTTGCACTTGTATTAGTGTGGAAAAAACACTTTTTGCACTTGTGATAGTGTTGAAAAACCACTTTTCGCACTTGTGTTAGTGTTGAAAAACCACTTTTCGCACTTGTGTTAGTGTTGAAAAACCACTTTTCGCACTTGTGTTGGTGCAGGAAACCACTTTTGCACTTGTACTAGTGTGGAAAAAACACTTTTTGCACTTGTGATAGTGTTGAAAAACCACTTTTCGCACTTGTGTTAGTGTTGAAAAACCACTTTTCGCACTTGTGTTATTGTTGAAAAACCACTTTTCGCACTTGTGTTGGTGCAGGAAACCACTTTTGCACTTGTATTAGTGTGGAAAAAACACTTTTCGCACTTGTGCTAGTGTTGAAAAACCACTTTTCGCACTTGTGTTAGTGTTGAAAAACCACTTTTTGCACTTGTGTTGGTGCAGGAAACCACTTTTGCACTTGTATTAGTGTGGAAAAAACACTTTTTGCACTTGTGATAGTGTTGAAAAACCACTTTTCGCACTTGTGTTGGTGCAGGAAACCACTTTTGCACTTGTATTAGTGTGGAAAAAACACTTTTTGCACTTGTGATAGTGTTGAAAAACCACTTTTCGCACTTGTGTTAGTGTTGAAAAACCACTTTTCGCACTTGTGTTGGTGCAGGAAACCACTTTTGCACTTGTATTAGTGTGGAAAAAACACTTTTTGCACTTGTGATAGTGTTGAAAAACCACTTTTTGCACTTGTGTTAGTGTTGAAAAACCACTTTTCGCACTTGTGTTAGTGTTGAAAAACCACTTTTCACACTTGTGTTGGTGCAGGAAACCACTTTTGCACTTGTATTAGTGTGGAAAAAACACTTTTTGCACTTGTGATAGTGTTGAAAAACCACTTTTCGCACTTGTGTTAGTGTTGAAAAAACACTTTTCGCACTTGTGTTGGTGCAGGAAACCATTTTTGCACTTGTATTAGTGTGGAAAAACCACTTTTCGCACTTGTGTTAGTGTTGAAAAACCACTTTTTGCACTTGTGTTAGTGTTGAAAAACCACTTTTCGCACTTGTGTTAGTGTTGAAAAACCACTTTTCGCACTTGTGTTAGTGTTGAAAAACCACTTTTCGCACTTGTGTTATTGTTGAAAAACCACTTTTCGCACTTGTGTTGGTGCAGGAAACCACATTTGCACTTGTATTAGTGTGGAAAAAACACTTTTTGCACTTGTGATAGTGTTGAAAAACCACTTTTCGCACTTGTGTTAGTGTTGAAAACCCACTTTTCGCACTTGTGTTGGTGCAGGAAACCACTTTTGCACTTGTATTAGTGTGGAAAAACCACTTTTCGCACTTGTGTTAGTGTTGAAAAACCACTTTTCGCACTTGCGTTGGTGAAAGGGGAAACCACTTTTGCACTTGTATTAGTGTGGAAAAAACACTTTTTGCACTTGTGATAGTGTTGAAAAACCACTTTTCGCACTTGTGTTAGTGTTGAAAAACCACTTTTCGCACTTGTGTTGGT
Organism: Myxine glutinosa; assembly: GCF_964187855.1. Lineage (NCBI taxonomy): Eukaryota > Metazoa > Chordata > Myxini > Myxiniformes > Myxinidae > Myxine > Myxine glutinosa. The sequence goes on along the minus strand of NW_027616898.1, from coordinate 17,887 downwards.
GCAGAAAACCACTTTTGCACTTGTATTAGTGTGGAAAAAACACTTTTTGCACTTGTGATAGTGTTGAAAAACCACTTTTCGCACTTGTGTTAGTGTTGAAAAGCCACTTTTCGCACTTGTGTTAGTGTTGAAAAACCACTTTTCGCACTTGTGTTGGTGCAGGAAACCACTTTTGCACTTGTATTAGTGTGGAAGAAACACTTTTTGCACTTGTGATAGTGTTGAAAAACCACTTTTCGCACTTGTGTTAGTGTTGAAAAAGCACTTTTCACACTTGTGTTGGTGCAGGAAACCACTTTTGCACTTGTATTAGTGTGGAAAAAACACTTTTCGCACTTGTGTTAGTGTTGAAAAACCACTTTTTGCACTTGTGTTAGTGTTGAAAAACCACTTTTCGCACTTGTGTTGGTGCAGGAAACCACTTTTGCACTTGTATTAGTGTGGAAAAAACACTTTTTGCACTTGTGATAGTGTTGAAAAACCACTTTTCGCACTTGTGTTGGTGCAGGAAACCACTTTTGCACTTGTATTAGTGTGGAAAAAACACTTTTTGCACTTGTGATAGTGTTGAAAAACCACTTTTCGCACTTGTGTTAGTGTTGAAAAACCACTTTTCGCACTTGTGTTGGTGCAGGAAACCACTTTTGCACTTGTATTAGTGTGGAAAAAACACTTTTTGCACTTGTGATAGTGTTGAAAAACCACTTTTTGCACTTGTGTTAGTGTTGAAAAACCACTTTTCGCACTTGTGTTAGTGTTGAAAAACCACTTTTCACACTTGTGTTGGTGCAGGAAACCACTTTTGCACTTGTATTAGTGTGGAAAAAACACTTTTTGCACTTGTGATAGTGTTGAAAAACCACTTTTCGCACTTGTGTTAGTGTTGAAAAACCACTTTTCGCACTTGTGTTAGTGTTGAAAAACCACTTTTCGCACTTGTGTTGGTGCAGGAAACCACTTTTGCACTTGTATTGGTGTGGAAAAACCACTTTTCGCACTTGGGTTAGTGTTGAAAAACCACTTTTCGCACTTGTGTTAGTGTTGAAAAACCACTTTTTGCACTTGTGTTAGTGTTGAAAAACCACTTTTCACACTTGTGTTGGTGCAGGAAACCACTTTTGCACTTGTATTAGGGTGGAAAAAACACTTTTTGCACTTGTGATAGTGTTGAAAAACCACTTTTCGCACTTGTGTTAGTGTTGAAAAACCACTTTTCGCACTTGTGTTAGTGTTGAAAAACCACTTTTTGCACTTGTGTTAGTGTTGAAAAACCACTTTTCGCACTTGTGTTGGTGCAGGAAACCACTTTTGCACTTGTATTAGTGTGGAAAAACCACTTTTCGCACTTGTGTTAGTGTTGAAAAACCACTTTTCGCACTTGTGTTAATGTTGAAAAACCACTTTTCGCACTTGTGTTGGTGCAGGAAACCACTTTTGCACTTGTATTAGTGTGGTAAAAACACTTTTTGCACTTGTGATAGTGTTGAAAAACCACTTTTCGCACTTGTGTTAGTGTTGAAAAACCACTTTTCGCACTTGTGTTGGTGCAGGAAACCACTTTTGCATTTGTATTAGTGTGGAAAAACCACTTTTCGCACTTGTGTTAGTGTTGAAAAACCACTTTTCGCACTTGTGTTAGTGTTGAAAAACCACTTTTCGCACTTGTGTTGGTGCAGGAAACTACTTTTGCACTTGTATTAGTGTGGAAAAAACACTTTTTGCACTTGTGATAGTGTTGAAAAACCACTTTTCGCACCTGTGTTAGTGTTGAAAAACCACTTTTCGCACTTGTGTTAGTGTTGAAAAACCACTTTTCGCACTTGTGTTGGTGCAGGAAACCACTTTTGCACTTGTATTAGTGTGGAAAAAACACTTTTTGCACTTGTGATAGTGTTGAAAAACCACTTTTCGCACTTGTGTTGGTGCAGGAAACCACTTTTGCACTTGTATTAGTGTGGAAAAAACACTTTTTGCACTTGTGATAGTGTTGAAAAACCACTTTTCGCACTTGTGTTAGTGTTGAAAAACCACTTTTCGCACTTGTGTTGGTGCAGGAAACCACTTTTGCACTTGTATTAGTGTGGAAAAAACACTTTTTGCACTTGTGATAGTGTTGAAAAACCACTTTTTGCACTTGTGTTAGTGTTGAAAAACCACTTTTCGCACTTGTGTTAGTGTTGAAAAACCACTTTTCACACTTGTGTTGGTGCAGGAAACCACTTTTGCACTTGTATTAGTGTGGAAAAAACACTTTTTGCACTTGTGATAGTGTTGAAAAACCACTTTTCGCACTTGTGTTTGTGTTGAAAAACCACTTTTCGCACTTGTGTTAGTGTTGAAAAACCACTTTTCGCACTTGTGTTGGTGCAGGAAACCACTTTTGCACTTGTATTAGTGTGGAAAAAACACTTTTTGCACTTGTGATAGTGTTGAAAAACCACTTTTCGCACTTGTGTTAGTGTTGAAAAACCACTTTTCGCACTTGTGTTAGTGTTGAAAAACCACTTTTCGCACTTGTGTTGGTGCAGGAAACCACTTTTGCACTTGTACTAGTGTGGAAAAAACACTTTTTGCACTTGTGATAGTGTTGAAAAACCACTTTTCGCACTTGTGTTAGTGTTGAAAAACCACTTTTCGCACTTGTGTTGGTGCAGAAAACCACTTTTGCACTTGTATTAGTGTGGAAAAAACACTTTTTGCACTTGTGATAGTGTTGAAAAACCACTTTTCGCACTTGTGTTAGTGTTGAAAAGCCACTTTTCGCACTTGTGTTAGTGTTGAAAAACCACTTTTCGCACTTGTGTTGGTGCAGGAAACCACTTTTGCACTTGTATTAGTGTGGAAGAAACACTTTTTGCACTTGTGATAGTGTTGAAAAACCACTTTTCGCACTTGTGTTAGTGTTGAAAAAGCACTTTTCACACTTGTGTTGGTGCAGGAAACCACTTTTGCACTTGTATTAGTGTGGAAAAAACACTTTTCGCACTTGTGTTAGTGTTGAAAAACCACTTTTTGCACTTGTGTTAGTGTTGAAAAACCACTTTTCGCACTTGTGTTGGTGCAGGAAACCACTTTTGCACTTGTATTAGTGTGGAAAAAACACTTTTTGCACTTGTGATAGTGTTGAAAAACCACTTTTCGCACTTGTGTTGGTGCAGGAAACCACTTTTGCACTTGTATTAGTGTGGAAAAAACACTTTTTGCACTTGTGATAGTGTTGAAAAACCACTTTTCGCACTTGTGTTAGTGTTGAAAAACCACTTTTCGCACTTGTGTTGGTGCAGGAAACCACTTTTGCACTTGTATTAGTGTGGAAAAAACACTTTTTGCACTTGTGATAGTGTTGAAAAACCACTTTTTGCACTTGTGTTAGTGTTGAAAAACCACTTTTCGCACTTGTGTTAGTGTTGAAAAACCACTTTTCACACTTGTGTTGGTGCAGGAAACCACTTTTGCACTTGTATTAGTGTGGAAAAAACACTTTTTGCACTTGTGATAGTGTTGAAAAACCACTTTTCGCACTTGTGTTAGTGTTGAAAAACCACTTTTCGCACTTGTGTTAGTGTTGAAAAACCACTTTTCGCACTTGTGTTGGTGCAGGAAACCACTTTTGCACTTGTATTGGTGTGGAAAAACCACTTTTCGCACTTGGGTTAGTGTTGAAAAACCACTTTTCGCACTTGTGTTAGTGTTGAAAAACCACTTTTTGCACTTGTGTTAGTGTTGAAAAACCACTTTTCACACTTGTGTTGGTGCAGGAAACCACTTTTGCACTTGTATTAGTGTGGAAAAAACACTTTTTGCACTTGTGATAGTGTTGAAAAACCACTTTTCGCACTTGTGTTAGTGTTGAAAAACCACTTTTCGCACTTGTGTTAGTGTTGAAAAACCACTTTTTGCACTTGTGTTAGTGTTGAAAAACCACTTTTCGCACTTGTGTTGGTGCAGGAAACCACTTTTGCACTTGTATTAGTGTGGAAAAACCACTTTTCGCACTTGTGTTAGTGTTGAAAAACCACTTTTCGCACTTGTGTTAATGTTGAAAAACCACTTTTCGCACTTGTGTTGGTGCAGGAAACCACTTTTGCACTTGTATTAGTGTGGTAAAAACACTTTTTGCACTTGTGATAGTGTTGAAAAACCACTTTTCGCACTTGTGTTAGTGTTGAAAAACCACTTTTCGCACTTGTGTTGGTGCAGGAAACCACTTTTGCATTTGTATTAGTGTGGAAAAACCACTTTTCGCACTTGTGTTAGTGTTGAAAAACCACTTTTCGCACTTGTGTTAGTGTTGAAAAACCACTTTTCGCACTTGTGTTGGTGCAGGAAACTACTTTTGCACTTGTATTAGTGTGGAAAAAACACTTTTTGCACTTGTGATAGTGTTGAAAAACCACTTTTCGCACCTGTGTTAGTGTTGAAAAACCACTTTTCGCACTTGTGTTAGTGTTGAAAAACCACTTTTCGCACTTGTGTTGGTGCAGGAAACCACTTTTGCACTTGTATTAGTGTGTAAAAAACACTTTTTGCACTTGTGATAGTGTTGAAAAACCACTTTTCGCACTTGTGTTGGTGCAGGAAACCACTTTTGCACTTGTATTAGTGTGGAAAAAACACTTTTTGCACTTGTGATAGTGTTGAAAAACCACTTTTCGCACTTGTGTTAGTGTTGAAAAACCACTTTTCGCACTTGTCTTGGTGCAGGAAACCACTTTTGCACTTGTATTAGTGTGGAAAAAACACTTTTGCACTTGTGATAGTGTTGAAAAACCACTTTTTGCACTTGTGTTAGTGTTGAAAAACCACTTTTCGCACTTGTGTTAGTGTTGAAAAACCACTTTTCACACTTGTGTTGTGCAGGAAACCACTTTTGCACTTGTATTAGTGTGGAAAAAACACTTTTTGCACTTGTGATAGTGTTGAAAAACCACTTTTCGCACTTGTGTTAGTGTTGAAAAACCACTTTTCGCACTTGTGTTAGTGTTGAAAAACCACTTTTCGCACTTGTGTTGGTGCAGGAAACCACTTTTGCACTTGTATTAGTGTGGAAAAAACACTTTTTGCACTTGTGATAGTGTTGAAAAACCACTTTTCGCACTTGTGTTAGTGTTGAAAAACCACTTTTCGCACTTGTGTTAGTGTTGAAAAACCACTTTTCGCACTTGTGTTGGTGCAGGAAACCACTTTTGCACTTGTATTAGTGTGGAAAAAACACTTTTTGCACTTGTGATAGTGTTGAAAAACCACTTTTCGCACTTGTGTTAGTGTTGAAAAACCACTTTTCGCACTTGTGTTATTGTTGAAAAACCACTTTTCGCACTTGTGTTGGTGCAGGAAACCACTTTTGCACTTGTATTAGTGTGGAAAAAACACTTTTCGCACTTGTGCTAGTGTTGAAAAACCACTTTTCGCACTTGTGTTAGTGTTGAAAAACCACTTTTTGCACTTGTGTTGGTGCAGGAAACCACTTTTGCACTTGTATTAGTGTGGAAAAAACACTTTTTGCACTTGTGATAGTGTTGAAAAACCACTTTTCGCACTTGTGTTGGTGCAGGAAACCACTTTTGCACTTGTATTAGTGTGGAAAAAACACTTTTGCACTTGTGATAGTGTTGAAAAACCACTTTTCGCACTTGTGTTGGTGCAGGAAACCACTTTTGCACTTGTATTAGTGTGGAAAAAACACTTTTTGCACTTGTGATAGTGTTGAAAAACCACTTTTCGCACTTGTGTTAGTGTTGAAAAACCACTTTTCGCACTTGTGTTGGTGCAGGAAACCACTTTTGCACTTGTATTAGTGTGGAAAAAACACTTTTTGCACTTGTGATAGTGTTGAAAAACCACTTTTTGCACTTGTGTTAGTGTTGAAAAACCACTTTTCGCACTTGTGTTAGTGTTGAAAAACCACTTTTCACACTTGTGTTGGTGCAGGAAACCACTTTTGCACTTGTATTAGTGTGGAAAAAACACTTTTTGCACTTGTGATAGTGTTGAAAAACCACTTTTCGCACTTGTGTTTGTGTTGAAAAACCACTTTTCGCACTTGTGTTAGTGTTGAAAAACCACTTTTCGCACTTGTGTTGGTGCAGGAAACCACTTTTGCACTTGTATTAGTGTGGAAAAAACACTTTTTGCACTTGTGATAGTGTTGAAAAACCACTTTTCGCACTTGTGTTAGTGTTGAAAAACCACTTTTCGCACTTGTGTTAGTGTTGAAAAACCACTTTTCGCACTTGTGTTGGTGCAGGAAACCACTTTTGCACTTGTACTAGTGTGGAAAAAAACACTTTTTGCACTTGTGATAGTGTTGAAAAACCACTTTTCGCACTTGTGTTAGTGTTGAAAAACCACTTTTCGCACTTGTGTTGGTGCAGAAAACCACTTTTGCACTTGTATTAGTGTGGAAAAAACACTTTTTGCACTTGTGATAGTGTTGAAAAACCACTTTTCGCACTTGTGTTAGTGTTGAAAAGCCACTTTTCGCACTTTTGTTAGTGTTGAAAAACCACTTTTCGCACTTGTGTTGGTGCAGGAAACCACTTTTGCACTTGTATTAGTGTGGAAGAAACACTTTTTGCACTTGTGATAGTGTTGAAAAACCACTTTTCGCACTTGTGTTAGTGTTGAAAAAGCACTTTTCACACTTGTGTTGGTGCAGGAAACCACTTTTGCACTTGTATTAGTGTGGAAAAAACACTTTTCGCACTTGTGTTAGTGTTGAAAAACCACTTTTTGCACTTGTGTTAGTGTTGAAAAACCACTTTTCGCACTTGTGTTGGTGCAGGAAACCACTTTTGCACTTGTATTAGTGTGGAAAAAACACTTTTTGCACTTGTGATAGTGTTGAAAAACCACTTTTCGCACTTGTGTTGGTGCAGGAAACCACTTTTGCACTTGTATTAGTGTGGAAAAAACACTTTTTGCACTTGTGATAGTGTTGAAAAACCACTTTTCGCACTTGTGTTAGTGTTGAAAAACCACTTTTCGCACTTGTGTTGGTGCAGGAAACCACTTTTGCACTTGTATTAGTGTGGAAAAAACACTTTTTGCACTTGTGATAGTGTTGAAAAACCACTTTTTGCACTTGTGTTAGTGTTGAAAAACCACTTTTCGCACTTGTGTTAGTGTTGAAAAACCACTTTTCACACTTGTGTTGGTGCAGGAAACCACTTTTGCACTTGTATTAGTGTGGAAAAAACACTTTTTGCACTTGTGATAGTGTTGAAAAACCACTTTTCGCACTTGTGTTAGTGTTGAAAAACCACTTTTCGCACTTGTGTTAGTGTTGAAAAACCACTTTTCGCACTTGTGTTGGTGCAGGAAACCACTTTTGCACTTGTATTGGTGTGGAAAAACCACTTTTCGCACTTGGGTTAGTGTTGAAAAACCACTTTTCGCACTTGTGTTAGTGTTGAAAAACCACTTTTTGCACTTGTGTTAGTGTTGAAAAACCACTTTTCACACTTGTGTTGGTGCAGGAAACCACTTTTGCACTTGTATTAGTGTGGAAAAAACACTTTTTGCACTTGTGATAGTGTTGAAAAACCACTTTTCGCACTTGTGTTAGTGTTGAAAAACCACTTTTCGCACTTGTGTTAGTGTTGAAAAACCACTTTTTGCACTTGTGTTAGTGTTGAAAAACCACTTTTCGCACTTGTGTTGGTGCAGGAAACCACTTTTGCACTTGTATTAGTGTGGAAAAACCACTTTTCGCACTTGTGTTAGTGTTGAAAAACCACTTTTCGCACTTGTGTTAATGTTGAAAAACCACTTTTCGCACTTGTGTTGGTGCAGGAAACCACTTTTGCACTTGTATTAGTGTGGTAAAAACACTTTTTGCACTTGTGATAGTGTTGAAAAACCACTTTTCGCACTTGTGTTAGTGTTGAAAAACCACTTTTCGCACTTGTGTTGGTGCAGGAAACCACTTTTGCATTTGTATTAGTGTGGAAAAACCACTTTTCGCACTTGTGTTAGTGTTGAAAAACCACTTTTCGCACTTGTGTTAGTGTTGAAAAACCACTTTTCGCACTTGTGTTGGTGCAGGAAACTACTTTTGCACTTGTATTAGTGTGGAAAAAACACTTTTTGCACTTGTGATAGTGTTGAAAAACCACTTTTCGCACCTGTGTTAGTGTTGAAAAACCACTTTTCGCACTTGTGTTAGTGTTGAAAAACCACTTTTCGCACTTGTGTTGGTGCAGGAAACCACTTTTGCACTTGTATTAGTGTGTAAAAAACACTTTTTGCACTTGTGATAGTGTTGAAAAACCACTTTTCGCACTTGTGTTGGTGCAGGAAACCACTTTTGCACTTGTATTAGTGTGGAAAAAACACTTTTTGCACTTGTGATAGTGTTGAAAAACCACTTTTCGCACTTGTGTTAGTGTTGAAAAACCACTTTTCGCACTTGTCTTGGTGCAGGAAACCACTTTTGCACTTGTATTAGTGTGGAAAAAACACTTTTTGCACTTGTGATAGTGTTGAAAAACCACTTTTTGCACTTGTGTTAGTGTTGAAAAACCACTTTTCGCACTTGTGTTAGTGTTGAAAAACCACTTTTCACACTTGTGTTGGTGCAGGAAACCACTTTTGCACTTGTATTAGTGTGGAAAAAACACTTTTTGCACTTGTGATAGTGTTGAAAAACCACTTTTCGCACTTGTGTTAGTGTTGAAAAACCACTTTTCGCACTTGTGTTAGTGTTGAAAAACCACTTTTCGCACTTGTGTTGGTGCAGGAAACCACTTTTGCACTTGTATTAGTGTGGAAAAAACACTTTTTGCACTTGTGATAGTGTTGAAAAACCACTTTTCGCACTTGTGTTAGTGTTGAAAAACCACTTTTCGCACTTGTGTTAGTGTTGAAAAACCACTTTTCGCACTTGTGTTGGTGCAGGAAACCACTTTTGCACTTGTATTAGTGTGGAAAAAACACTTTTTGCACTTGTGATAGTGTTGAAAAACCACTTTTCGCACTTGTGTTAGTGTTGAAAAACCACTTTTCGCACTTGTGTTATTGTTGAAAAACCACTTTTCGCACTTGTGTTGGTGCAGGAAACCACTTTTGCACTTGTATTAGTGTGGAAAAAACACTTTTCGCACTTGTGCTAGTGTTGAAAAACCACTTTTCGCACTTGTGTTAGTGTTGAAAAACCACTTTTTGCACTTGTGTTGGTGCAGGAAACCACTTTTGCACTTGTATTAGTGTGGAAAAAACACTTTTTGCACTTGTGATAGTGTTGAAAAACCACTTTTCGCACTTGTGTTGGTGCAGGAAACCACTTTTGCACTTGTATTAGTGTGGAAAAAACACTTTTTGCACTTGTGATAGTGTTGAAAAACCACTTTTCGCACTTGTGTTAGTGTTGAAAAACCACTTTTCGCACTTGTGTTGGTGCAGGAAACCACTTTTGCACTTGTATTAGTGTGGAAAAAACACTTTTTGCACTTGTGATAGTGTTGAAAAACCACTTTTTGCACTTGTGTTAGTGTTGAAAAACCACTTTTCGCACTTGTGTTAGTGTTGAAAAACCACTTTTCACACTTGTGTTGGTGCAGGAAACCACTTTTGCACTTGTATTAGTGTGGAAAAAACACTTTTTGCACTTGTGATAGTGTTGAAAAACCACTTTTCGCACTTGTGTTAGTGTTGAAAAAACACTTTTCGCACTTGTGTTGGTGCAGGAAACCATTTTTGCACTTGTATTAGTGTGGAAAAACCACTTTTCGCACTTGGGTTAGTGTTGAAAAACCACTTTTCGCACTTGTGTTAGTGTTGAAAAACCACTTTTTGCACTTGTGTTAGTGTTGAAAAACCACTTTTCGCACTTGTGTTAGTGTTGAAAAACCACTTTTCGCACTTGTGTTAGTGTTGAAAAACCACTTTTCGCACTTGTGTTATTGTTGAAAAACCACTTTTCGCACTTGTGTTGGTGCAGGAAACCACATTTGCACTTGTATTAGTGTGGAAAAAACACTTTTTGCACTTGTGATAGTGTTGAAAAACCACTTTTCGCACTTGTGTTAGTGTTGAAAACCCACTTTTCGCACTTGTGTTGGTGCAGGAAACCACTTTTGCACTTGTATTAGTGTGGAAAAACCACTTTTCGCACTTGTGTTAGTGTTGAAAAACCACTTTTCGCACTTGCGTTGGTGAAAGGGGAAACCACTTTTGCACTTGTATTAGTGTGGAAAAAACACTTTTTGCACTTGTGATAGTGTTGAAAAACCACTTTTCGCACTTGTGTTAGTGTTGAAAAACCACTTTTCGCACTTGTGTTGGTGCAGAAAACCACTTTTGCACTTGTATTAGTGTGGAAAAAACACTTTTTGCACTTGTGATAGTGTTGAAAAACCACTTTTCGCACTTGTGTTAGTGTTGAAAAGCCACTTTTCGCACTTGTGTTAGTGTTGAAAAACCACTTTTCGCACTTGTGTTGGTGCAGGAAACCACTTTTGCACTTGTATTAGTGTGGAAGAAACACTTTTTGCACTTGTGATAGTGTTGAAAAACCACTTTTCGCACTTGTGTTAGTGTTGAAAAAGCACTTTTCACACTTGTGTTGGTGCAGGAAACCACTTTTGCACTTGTATTAGTGTGGAAAAAACACTTTTCGCACTTGTGTTAGTGTTGAAAAACCACTTTTGCACTTGTGTTAGTGTTGAAAAACCACTTTTCGCACTTGTGTTGGTGCAGGAAACCACTTTTGCACTTGTATTAGTGTGGAAAAAACACTTTTTGCACTTGTGATAGTGTTGAAAAACCACTTTTCGCACTTGTGTTGGTGCAGGAAACCACTTTTGCACTTGTATTAGTGTGGAAAAAAACACTTTTTGCACTTGTGATAGTGTTGAAAAACCACTTTTCGCACTTGTGTTAGTGTTGAAAAACCACTTTTCGCACTTGTGTTGGTGCAGGAAACCACTTTTGCACTTGTATTAGTGTGGAAAAAACACTTTTTGCACTTGTGATAGTGTTGAAAACCACTTTTGCACTGTGTTAGTGTTGAAAACCACTTTTCGCACTTGTGTTAGTGTTGAAAAACCACTTTTCACACTTGTGTTGGTGCAGGAAACCACTTTTGCACTTGTATTAGTGTGGAAAAAACACTTTTTGCACTTGTGATAGTGTTGAAAAACCACTTTTCGCACTTGTGTTAGTGTTGAAAAACCACTTTTCGCACTTGTGTTAGTGTTGAAAAACCACTTTTCGCACTTGTGTTGGTGCAGGAAACCCGACTTTTGCACTTCCGTATTGGTGTGGAAAAACCACTTTTCGCACTTGGGTTAGTGTTGAAAAACCACTTTTCGCACTTGTGTTAGTGTTGAAAAACCACTTTTTGCACTTGTGTTAGTGTTGAAAAACACTTTTCACACTTGTGTTGGTGCAGGAAACCACTTTTTGCACTTGTATTAGGGTGGAAAAAACACTTTTTGCACTTGTGATAGTGTTGAAAAACCACTTTTCGCACTTGTGTTAGTGTTGAAAAACCACTTTTCGCACTTGTGTTAGTGTTGAAAAACCACTTTTTGCACTTGTGTTAGTGTTGAAAAACCACTTTCGCACTTGTGTTGGTGCAGGAAACCACTTTTGCACTTGTATTAGTGTGGAAAAAACCACTTTTCGCACTTGTGTTAGTGTTGAAAAACCACTTTTCGCACTTGTGTTAATGTTGAAAAACCACTTTTCGCACTTGTGTTGGTGCAGGAAACCACTTTTGCACTTGTATTAGTGTGGTAAAAACACTTTTTGCACTTGTGATAGTGTTGAAAAAACCCACTTTTCGCACTTGTGTTAGTGTTGAAAAACCACTTTTCGCACTTGTGTTGGTGCAGGAAACCACTTTTGCATTTGTATTAGTGTGGAAAAACCACTTTTCGCACTTGTGTTAGTGTTGAAAAACCACTTTTCGCACTTGTGTTAGTGTTGAAAAACCACTTTTCGCACTTGTGTTGGTGCAGGAAACTACTTTTGCAACTTGTATTAGTGTGGAAAAAACACTTTTTGCACTTGTGATAGTGTTGAAAAACCACTTTTCGCACCTGTGTTAGTGTTGAAAAACCACTTTTCGCACTTGTGTTAGTGTTGAAAAACCACTTTTCGCACTTGTGTTGGTGCAGGAAACCACTTTTGCACTTGTATTAGTGTGAAAAAACACTTTTTGCACTTGTGATAGTGTTGAAAAACCACTTTTCGCACTTGTGTTGGTGCAGGAAACCACTTTTGCACTTGTATTAGTGTGGAAAAAACACTTTTTGCACTTGTGATAGTGTTGAAAAACCACTTTTCGCACTTGTGTTAGTGTTGAAAAACCACTTTTCGCAATTGTGTTGGTGCAGGAAACCACTTATTGCACTTGTATTAGTGTGGGAAAAAACACTTTTTGCACTTGTGATAGTGTTGAAAAACCACTTTTTGCACTTGTGTTAGTGTTGAAAAACCACTTTTCGCACTTGTGTTAGTGTGAAAAACCACTTTTCACACTTGTGTTGGTGCAGGAAACCACTTTTGCACTTGTATTAGTGTGGAAAAAACACTTTTTGCACTTGTGATAGTGTGAAAAACCACTTTTCGCACTTGTGTTTGTGTTGAAAAACCACTTTTCGCACTTGTGTTAGTGTTGAAAAAAACCACTTTTCGCACTTGTGTTGGTGCAGCAGGAAACCACTTTTTGCACTTGTATTAGTGTGGAAAAAACACTTTTTGCACTTGTGATAGTGTTGAAAAACCACTTTTCGCACTTGTGTTAGTGTTGAAAAACCACTTTTCGCACTTGTGTTAGTGTTGAAAAACCACTTTTCGCACTTGTGTTGGTGCATGAAACCACTTTTTGCACTTGTACTAGTGTGGAAAAAACACTTTTTGCACTTGTGATAGTGTTGAAAAACCACTTTTCGCACTTGTGTTAGTGTTGAAAAAACCACTTTTCGCACTTGTGTTGGTGCAGAAAACCACTTTGCACTTGTATTAGTGTGGAAAAAACACTTTTTGCACTTGTGATAGTGTTGAAAAACCACTTTTCGCACTTGTGTTAGTGTTGAAAAGCCACTTTTCGCACTTGTGTTAGTGTTGAAAAACCACTTTTCGCACTTGTGTTGGTGCAGGAACCACTTTTGCACTTGTATTAGTGTGGAAGAAACACTTTTTGCACTTGTGATAGTGTTGAAAAAACCACTTTTCGCACTTGTGTTAGTGTTGAAAAAGCACTTTTCACACTTGTGTTGGTGCAGGAAACCACTTTTGCACTTGTATTAGTGTGGAAAAAACACTTTTCGCACTTGTGTTAGTGTTGAAAAACCACTTTTTGCACTTGTGTTAGTGTTGAAAAACCACTTTTCGCACTTGTGTTGGTGCAGGAAACCACTTTTGCACTTGTATTAGTGTGGAAAAAACACTTTTTGCACTTGTGATAGTGTTGAAAAACCACTTTTCGCACTTGTGTTGGTGCAGGAAACCACTTTTGCACTTGTATTAGTGTGGAAAAAACACTTTTTGCACTTGTGATAGTGTTGAAAAACCACTTTTCGCACTTGTGTTAGTGTTGAGAAAACCACTTTTCGCACTTGTGTTGGTGCAGGAAAACCACTTTTGCACTTGTATTAGTGTGGAAAAAAACACTTTTTGCACTTGTGATAGTGTTGAAAAACCACTTTTGCACTTGTGTTAGTGTTGAAAAACCACTTTTTCGCACTTGTGTTAGTGTTGAAAAACCACTTTTCACACTTGTGTTGGTGCAGGAAACCACTTTTGCACTTGTATTAGTGTGGAAAAAACACTTTTTGCACTTGTGATAGTGTTGAAAAACCACTTTTCGCACTTGTGTTAGTGTTGAAAAACCACTTTTTCGCACTTGTGTTAGTGTTGAAAAACCACTTTTCGCACTTGTGTGGTGCAGGGAAACCACTTTTGCACTTGTATTGGTGTGGAAAAACCACTTTTCGCACTTGGGTTAGTGTTGAAAAACCACTTTTCGCACTTGTGTTAGTGTTGAAAAACCACTTTTTGCACTTGTGTTAGTGTTGAAAAACCACTTTTCACACTTGTGTTGGTGCAGGAAACCACTTTTGCACTTGTATTAGTGTGGAAAAAACACTTTTGCACTTGTGATAGTGTTGAAAAACCACTTTTCGCACTTGTGTTAGTGTTGAAAAACCACTTTTCGCACTTGTGTTAGTGTTGAAAAACCACTTTTTGCACTTGTGTTAGTGTTGAAAAAACCACTTTTCGCACTTGTGTTGGTGCAGGAAACCACTTTTGCACTTGTATTAGTGTGGAAAAACCACTTTTCGCACTTGTGTTAGTGTTGAAAAACCACTTTTCGCACTTGTGTTAATGTTGAAAAAACCACTTTTCGCACTTGTGGTTGTGCAGGAAACCACTTTTGCACTTGTATTAGTGTGGTAAAAACACTTTTTGCACTTGTGATAGTGTTGAAAACCACTTTTCGCACTTGTGTTAGTGTTGAAAAACCACTTTTCGCACTTGTGTTGGTGCAGGAAACCACTTTTGCATTTGTATTAGTGTGGAAAAACCACTTTTCGCACTTGTGTTAGTGTTGAAAAACCACTTTTCGCACTTGTGTTAGTGTTGAAAAACCACTTTTCGCACTTGTGTTGGTGCAGGAAACTACTTTTGCACTTGTATTAGTGTGGAAAAAACACTTTTTGCACTTGTGATAGTGTTGAAAAACCACTTTTCGCACCTGTGTTAGTGTTGAAAAACCACTTTTCGCACTTGTGTTAGTGTTGAAAAACCACTTTTCGCACTTGTGTTGGTGCAGGAAACCACTTTTGCACTTGTATTAGTGTGTAAAAAACACTTTTTGCACTTGTGATAGTGTTGAAAAACCACTTTTCGCACTTGTGTTGGTGCAGGAAACCACTTTTGCACTTGTATTAGTGTGGAAAAAACACTTTTTGCACTTGTGATAGTGTTGAAAAACCACTTTTCGCACTTGGTTAGTGTTGAAAAACCACTTTTCGCACTTGTCTTGGTGCAGGAAACCACTTTTGCACTTGTATTAGTGTGGAAAAAACACTTTTTGCACTTGTGATAGTGTTGAAAAACCACTTTTTGCACTTGTGTTAGTGTTGAAAAACCACTTTTCGCACTTGTGTTAGTGTGAAAAACCACTTTTCACACTTGTGTTGGTGCAGGAAACCACTTTTGCACTTGTATTAGTGTGGAAAAAACACTTTTTGCACTTGTGATAGTGTTGAAAAACCACTTTTCGCACTTGTGTTAGTGTTGAAAAACCACTTTTCGCACTTGTGTTAGTGTTGAAAAACCACTTTTCGCACTTGTGTTGGTGCAGGAAACCACTTTTGCACTTGTATTAGTGTGGAAAAAACACTTTTTGCACTTGTGATAGTGTTGAAAAACCACTTTTCGCACTTGTGTTAGTGTTGAAAAACCACTTTTCGCACTTGTGTTAGTGTTGAAAAACCACTTTTCGCACTTGTGTTGGTGCAGGAAACCACTTTTGCACTTGTATTAGTGTGGAAAAACACTTTTTGCACTTGTGATAGTGTTGAAAAACCACTTTTCGCACTTGTGTTATTGTTGAAAAACCACTTTTCGCACTTGTGTTATTGTTGAAAAACCACTTTTCGCACTTGTGTTGGTGCAGGAAACCACTTTTGCACTTGTATTAGTGTGGAAAAAATACTTTTTGCACTTGTGATAGCGTTGAAAAACCACTTTTCGCACTTGTGTTAGTGTTGAAAAACCACTTTTCGCACTTGTGTTGGTGCAGGAAACCACTTTTGCACTTGTATTAGTGTGGAAAAACACTTTTCGCACTTGTGTTAGTGTTGAAAAAACCACTTTTCGCACTTGTGTTAGTGTTGAAAAAACCACTTTTCGCACTTGTGTTGGTGCAGGAAACCACTTTTGCACTTGTATTAGTGTGGAAAAACCACTATTCGCACTTGTGTTAGTGTTGAAAAACCACTTTTCGCACTTGTGTTAGTGTTGAAAAACCACTTTTCGCACTTGTGTTGGTGCAGGAAACCACTTTTGCACTTGTATTAGTGTGGAAAAAACACTTTTTGCACTTGTGATAGTGTTGAAAAACCACTTTTCACACTTGTGTTAGTGTTGAAAAACCACTTTTCGCACTTGTGTTGGTGCAGGAAACCACTTTTGCACTTGTATTAGTGTGGAAAAACCACTTTTCGCACTTGGGTTAGTGTTGAAAAACCACTTTTCGCACTTGTGTTAGTGTTGAAAAACCACTTTTTGCACTTGTGCTAGTGTTGAAAAAACCACTTTTCGCACTTGTGTTGGTGCAGGAAACCACTTTTGCACTTGTATTAGTGTGGAAAACCACTTTTCGCACTTGTGTTAGTGTTGAAAAACCACTTTTTCGCACTTGTGTTGGCGCAGAAAACCAATTTTGCACTTGTATTAGTGTGGAAAAAACACTTTTTGCACTTGTGATAGTGTTGGAAAAACCACTTTTCGCACTTGTGTTAGTGTTGAAAAACCACTTTTCGCACTTGTGTTGGTGCAGAAAACCAATTTTGCACTTGTATTAGTGTGGAAAAAACACTTTTTGCACTTGTGATAGTGTTGAAAAACCACTTTTCGCACTTGTGTTAGTGTTGAAAAACCACTTTTCGCACTTGTGTTAGTGTTGAAAAACCACTTTTCGCACTTGTGTTGGTGCAGGGAAACCACTTTTGCACTTGTATTAGTGTGGAAGAAACACTTTTTGCACTTGTGATAGTGTTGAAAAAACCACTTTTCGCACTTGTGTTAGTGTTGAAAAAGCACTTTTCACACTTGTGTTGGTGCAGGAAACCACTTTTGCACTTGTATTAGTGTGGAAAAAACACTTTTCGCACTTGTGTTAGTGTTGAAAAACCACTTTTCGCACTTGTGTTAGTGTTGAAAAACCACTTTTCGCACTTGTGTTGGTGCAGGAAACCACTTTTGCACTTGTATAAGTGTGGAAAAAACATTTTTGCACTTGTGATAGTGTTGAAAAACCACTTTTCGCACTTGTGTTGGTGCAGGAAACCACTTTTGCACTTGTATTAGTGTGAAAAAACACTTTTTGCACTTGTGATAGTGCTGAAAAACCACTTTTCGCACTTGTGTTAGTGTTGAAAAACCACTTTTCGCACTTGTGTTGGTGCAGGAAACCACTTTTGCACTTGTATTAGTGTGGAAAAAACACTTTTTGCACTTGTGATAGTGTTGAAAAACCACTTTTCGCACTTGTGTTGGTGCAGGAAACCACTTTTGCACTTGTATTAGTGTGGAAAAAACACTTTTTGTACTTGTGATAGTGTTGAAAAACCACTTTTCGCACTTGTGTTAGTGTTGAAAAACCACTTTTCGCACTTGTGTTGGTGCAGGAAACCACTTTTGCACTTGTATTAGTGTGGAAAAAACACTTTTTGCACTTGTGATAGTGTTGAAAAACCACTTTTTGCACTTGTGTTAGTGTTGAAAAACCACTTTTCGCACTTGTGTTAGTGTTGAAAAAACCACTTTTCACACTTGTGTTGGTGCAGGAAACCACTTTTGCACTTGTATTAGTGTGGAAAAAACACTTTTTGCACTTGTGATAGTGTTGAAAAAACACTTTTCGCACTTGTGTTAGTGTTGAAAAACCACTTTTCGCACTTGTGTTAGTGTTGAAAAAACCACTTTTCGCACTTGTGTTGGTGCAGGAAAACCACTTTTGCACTTGTATTGGTGTGGAAAAACCACTTTTCGCACTTGGGTAGTGTTGAAAACCACTTTTCGCACCTTGTGTTAGTGTTGAAAAACCACTTTTTGCACTTGTGTTAGTGTTGAAAAACCACTTTTCGCACTTGTGTTGGTGCAGGAAACCGCTTTTGCACTTGTATTAGTGTGGAAAAAAACCACTTTT